>NC_057795.1:406704256-406717208 GCF_018294505.1 Triticum aestivum
CAAGGTGGAGGCGCCCCCCTCCCCTAGGGGTTTCAACCCTAGGCGCCTTGGGCCCTTGGGGAGGGGCGCACCAGCCCACTAGGGGCTGGTTGCCTCCCATATTCAGCCCATCAAGTCCCCCGGGGCAGGTGGCCCCACCCGATGGACCTCCGGACACCTTTTGGTGGTCCCGGTACAATACCGATAACCCCCGAAACTATTCCGGTGACTGAAACTGGACTTCCCATATATAAATCTTTACTTCCGGACCATTCCGGAACTCCTCATGATGTTCGGGATCTCATCCGGGACTCCGAACAACATTCGGTAACCACATACAAACTTCCCTTATAACCCTAGCGTCATCGAACCTTAAGTGTGTAGACCCTACGGGTTCGAGAATCATGCAGACATGACCGAGACACCTCTCCGGCCAATTACCAACAGTGGGATCTGGATACCCATGTTGGCTCCCACATGTTCCACGATGATCTTATCGGATGAACCACGATGTCAAGGATTCAAGCAATCCCGTATGCAATTCCCTTTGTCAATCGGTACGTTACTTGCCCGAGATTCGATCGTCGGTATCCCAATACCTCGTTCAATCTCGTTACCGGAAAGTCACTTTACTCGTTCCGTAATGCATGATCTCGTGACTAACTACTTAGTCACATTGAGCTCATTATGATGATGCGATACCGAGTGGGCCCAGAGATACCTCTCCGTCATACGGAGTGACAAATCCCAGTCTCGATTCGTGCTAACCCAACAGACACTTTCAGAGATACCTGTAGTGCACCTTTATAGCCACCCAGTTACGTTGTGACGTTTGGTACACCCAAAGCACTCCTACGGTATCCCGGCGTTGCACAATCTCATGGTCTAAGGAAATGATACTTGACATTAGAAAAGCTTTTAGCAAATGAACTACATGATCTTGTGCTATGCTTAGGATTGGGTCTTGTCCATCACATCATTCTCCTAATGATGTGATCCCGTTATCAATGACATCCAATGTCCATGGTCAGAAAACCATAACCATCTATTGATCAACGAGCTAGTCAACTAGAGGATCCTCAGGGACATGTTGTGGTCTATGTATTCACACATGTATTATGGTTTCCAGTTAATACAATTATAGCATGAACAATAGACAATTATCATGAACAAGGAAATACAATAATAACCATTTTATTATTGCCTCTAGGGCATATTTCCAACAGTCTCCCACTTGCACTAGAGTCAATAATCTAGTTCACATCACTATGTGATTGTAATGAATCCAACACCCATGGGGTTTGATCATATCTCGCTTGTGAGAGAGGTTATTAGTCAACGGGTCTGAACCTTTCAGATCCATGTGTGCTTTACAAATCTCTACGTCATCTTGTAGATGCAGCTACCACGCGCTACTTGGAGCTATTCCAAATAACTGCTCTACTATACAAATCTGGTTTACTACTCAGAGTCATCCAGATTAGTGTCAAAGTTTGCATCGATGTAACCCTTTACGACGAACTCTTTTACCACCTCCATAATCGAGAAAATTCCTTAGTCCACTGGTTACTAAGGTTAAGTTTCACCGCTGTCATGTGATCCATTCCTGGATCACTCTTGTACCCCTTGACTGAATCATGGCAAGGCACATTTCAGGTGCGATACTCAGCATAGCATACTGTAGAGCCTACATCTAAAGCATAGGGGACAACCTTCGTCCTTTCTCTCTCTTCTGCGTGGTCAGGTCTTGAGTCTTACTCACACCTTATAACACAGCCAAGAACTCCTTCTTTATTGATCTATTTTGAACTCCTTCAAAATCTTGTCACGGTATGTATTCATTTGAAAGTACTATTAAGCGTTTTTTGATCTACCCTTATAGATCTTGATGCTCAATGTTCAAGTAGCTTAATCCAGGTTTTCCATTGAAAAACACTTTTCAAATAACCGTATATGCTTTCTAGAAATTCTACAGCATTTCTGATCAACAATATGTTAACAACATATACTCATCAGAAATTCTATAGTGCTCCCACTCACTTCTTTGGAAATACAAGTTTCTCATAAACTTTGTATAAACCCAAAATCTTTGATCATCTCATCAAAGCATATATTCCAACTCCGAGATGCTTACTCCAGTCCTTAAAAGGATTGCTGGAGCTTTGCATACTTGTTAGCATCTTTCGGGATTGACAAAACCTTCTGGTTGTATCACATACAACCTTTCCTCAAGAATATCATCGAGGAAACAATGTTTTGACATCCTATCTGCAAGATTTCATAAATCATGCAGTAATTGCTAATATAATTCCAACAAAATCTTAGCATCGTTACGAGTGAGAAAGTGTCATCGTAGTCAACTCCTTGAACTTGTCGGAAAACATCTTAGCGACAAGTCGAGCTTTCTTAATGGTGACACTTACCATCATTGTCCGTCTTCCCTTTTAAAATCCATTTGTACCCAACAGCCTTACGACCATCAAGTAGTTCTTCCAAAGTCTACACTTTGTTTTATACATGGATCCTCTCTCAGATTTTATGACCTCGAGCCATTTGTCAGAATCCGGGCCCACCATCACTTCTCCATAGCTCGTAGGTTCATTGTTGTCTACCAACATGACCTCCAAGACAGGATTACGTACCACTCTGAAGTAGTACGCATCCTTGTCGACCTACGAGGTTTGGTAGTGACTTGATCCGAAGTTCCATGATCACTAACATCAGCTTCCACTTCAATTGGTGTAGGCGCCACATGAATAACTTCCTATGCCCTGCTACACACTAGTTGTAGTGACGGTTCAATAACCATATCAAGTCTCCACCATCCTCCCACTCAATTCTTTCGAGAGAAACTTTTCCTCGAGAAAGGACCCGTTTCTAGAAACAATCACTTTTGCTTCCGGATCTGAAATAGGAGGCATACCCAACTGTTTTGGGTGTCCTATGAAGATGTATTTATCCGCTTTGGGTTCGAGCTTATCAAGATGAAACTTTTTCACATAAGCGTCGCAGCCCCAAACTTTTAAGAAACGACAGCTTAGGTTTCTCTAAACCATAGTTCATACGGTGTCATCTCAATAGAATTATGTGGTGCCCTATTTAAAGTGAATGCGGTTATCTCTAATGCCTAACCCATGAACGATAGTGGTAATTCGATAAGAGACATCATGGTATGCCCCATATCCAATAGGGTGCATCTATGATGTTCGGACACACCATCACACTATGGTGTTCCAGGCGGTGTTAGTTGTGAAACAATTTCCACAATGTCTTAGTTGTGTACCAAACTCGCAACTCGGATATTCATCTCTATGATCATATCATAGACATTTTATCCTCTTGTCACGAAGATCTTCAACTTCACTCTGAAATTACTTGAAACTTTCAATAATTCAGACTTGTGTTTTATCAAGTAAATATACTCAGCATCTACTCAAATCATCTGTGAAGTAAGAACATAATGATATCCACTGCGTGCCTCAGCACTCATTGGACTGCACACATCAAAATGTATTACTTCCAACAAGTTGTTTTCTTGTTCCATCTTACTGAAAACGAGGCTTTTCAGTCATCTTGCCCAAGTGGTATGATTTGCATGTCTCAAGTGATTCAAAATCAAGCGAGTCCAAACGATCCATCTGCATGGAGTTTCTTCATGCGTATATACCAATAGACATGGTTCGCATGTCTCAAACTTTTCAAAAAACGAGTTAGTCCAAAGATCCACTAACATGGAGCTTCTTCATGCGTTTTATACCAATATGACTTACATGGCAGTGCCACAAGTAGGTGGTACTATCATTACTATCTTATATCTTTTGGCATGAACATGTGTATCACTACAATCGAGATTCAATAAACCATTCATTTTAGGTGCAAGACCATTGAAGGTATTATTCAAATAAACAGAGTAACCATTATTCTCCTTAAATGAATAACCGTATTGCGATAGACATAATCCAATCATGTATATGCTCAATGCAAACACCAAATAACAATTATTTAGGTTTAACACCGATCCTGATGGTAGAGGGAGCGTGCGATGTTTGATCACATCAACCTTGGAAATACTTCCAACACATATCGTCACCTCGCCTTTAGCTAGTCTCCGTTTATTCCGTAGCCTTTTATTTCGAGTTACTAACACTTAGCAACTGAACCGGTATCTTAATACCCTGGTCCTACTAGGAGTACTAGTAAAGTACACATTTAATATAATGTATATCCAATATACTTCTGTAAACCTTGCCAGCCTTCTCATCTACTAAGTATCTAGGGTAGTTCTGCTTCAGTGACCGTTCCCTCATTATAGAAGCACTTAGTCTCGGGTTTGGGTTCAACCCTGGGTTTCTTCACTAGAGCAGCAACTGATTTGCCGTTTCATGAAGTATCCCTTCTTGCCCTTGCCCTTCTTGAAACTAGTGGTTTTACTAACCATGAACAATTGATGCTCCTACTCGATTTCTACTTTCGCGGTGTCAAACATCGCGAATTGCTCAAGGATCATCATGTCTATCCCTGATATGTTATAGTTCATCACGAAGCTCTAATAGCTTGGTGGTAGTGACTATGGAGAACCATCACTATCTCATCTGGAAGATTAACTCCCACTCGATTCAAGTGATTGTAGTACTCAGACAATCTGAGCACATGCCCAATGATTGAGTTTTTCTCCCTTAGTTTGTAGGTTAAGAAACTTGTCGGAGGTCTCATACCTCTTGACGTGGCCACGAGCCTGAAATCCTAATTTCAGCTCTTGGAACATATCATATGTTTTGCGACGTTTCAAAAATGTCTTCGGTGCCTCAATTCTAAACCGTTTAACATTACGCACTGAACTATCACATAATCATCAAAACATGTATGTCAGATGTTCGCAACATCCACAAACGACGCTCGAGGTTTAGCACACCGAGCGGTGCATTAAGGACATAAGCCTTCTGTGCAGCAATGAGGACTATCATCAGTATACGGACCCAGTCCGCATAATTGCTACTGTCAACTTTCAACTAAATTTTCTCTAGGAACATATCTTAAATAGTAGAACTAAAGCATAAGCTATGACATAATTTGCAAAGACCATTTGACTATGTTTAGGATAATTAAGTTCATCTAATGAACTCCCACTCAGATAGACATCCCTCTAGTCATCTAAGTAATACATGATCTGAGTCAACTAGGCCGTGTCCGATCATCATGTGAGACGGACTAGTCATCATCGGTGAACAGCTTCATGTTGATCGTATCTGCTATACGACTCATGTTCTACCTTTTGGTCTCTTGTGTTCCGAGGCCATGTATGTACATGGTAGGCTCGTCAAGTCAACCTAAGTGTTTTGCTTCTGTAAATCTGGCTTACACCCGTTGTATTCGAACGTTAGAATCTATCACACCCGATCATCACGTGGTGCTTCGAAACAACAAACCTTCACAACGGTGCATAGTTAGGGGGAACACTTCCTTGAAATTTTATGAGGGATCATCTTATTTATGCTACCGTCGTTCTAAGCAAATAAGATGCAAAAACATGATAAACATCTCATGCAATCAAATAGTGACATGATATGGCCAATATCATTTTGCTCCTTTTGATCTCCATCTTCAGGGCGCCATGATCATCGTCGTCACCGGCATGACACCATGATCTCCATCATGGTGTCTTTATGAAGTTGTCTCGCCAACTATTACTTCTACTACTATGGCTAACAGTTTAGCAATAAAGTAAAGTAATTACATGGCATTATTCAATGACACGCAGGTCATACAATAAATTAAGACAACTCCTATGGCTCCTGCCGGTTGTCATACTCATCGACATGCAAGTCGTGATTCCTATTACAAGAACATGATCAATCTCATACATCACATATATTTCATTCATCACATCCTTTTTGGCCATATCACATCACACGACATATGCTGCAAAAACAAGTTAGACGTCCTCTAATTGTTGTTGCAAGTTTTTACGTGGCTGCTATAGGTTTCTAGCAAGAACGTTTCTTACCTACGCCAAAACCACAAGGTGATATGCCAATTGCTATTTACCCTTCATAAGGACCCTTTTCATCGAATCCGATCCGACTAAAGTGGGAGAGACTCGCACCCGCTAGCCACCTTATGCAACAAGTGCATGTCATTCGGTGGAACCTGTCTCACGTAAGCCTACGTGTAAGGTCGGTCTGGGCCACTTCATCCCACGATGCCGCAAAATCAAGATAAGACTAGTAACGGTAAGCATATTGAACAAACCAACACCCACAACTACTTGTGTTCTACTCGTGCATAGAATCTACGCAATAGACCTAGCTCATGATGCCACTGTTGGGGAACGTAGTAGAAATTCAAAATTTTCTATGCATCACCAAGATCAATCTATGGAGATTCTAGCAACAAGAGAGAGGGGAGTGTATCTTCATACCCTTGAAGATCGCAATGCGGAAGCGTTGCAAGAACGCGGTCGGTGGAGTCGTACACGAAGCGATTCAGATCACGGCCGAATCCGATCTAAGCACCGAACAACGGTGCCTCCGCGTTCAACACACGTACAGCCCCGTGACGTCTCCCGTGCCTTGATCCAGCAAGGAGAGAGGGAGAGGTTGGGAAAGACTCCATCCAACAGCAGCACAACGGCGTGGTGGTGATGGAGGAGCGTGGCACTCCAGCAGGGCTTCGCCAAGCACTGCGAGAGACGAGGAGGGAGAGGGGTAGGGCTGCGCCAAGAGAGAGGGAAACTCATGTTCTTGGCAGCCCAAAAACCCCCACTATATATAGGGGAAGGGGAGAGGGGGCCGGCCCCCTCTAGATCCCATCTAGAGGGGCGGCGGCGGCCAAGAGGGGAGGCTTGCCCCCCCCCAAGTAAGGTTGAGGCGCCCCCCTCCCCTAGGGTTTTCAACCCTAGGCGCCTTGGGCCCTTGGGGAGGGGCGCACCAGCCCACTAGGGGCTGGTTCCCTCCCATATTCAGCCCATCAAGTCCCCCGGGGCAGGTGGCCCCACCCGGTGGTCCTCCGGACACCTTTCGGTGGTCCCGGTACAATACCGATAACCCCCGAAACTATTCCGTTGACTGAAACTGGACTTCCCATATATAAATCTTTAGCTTCGAACCATTCCGGATCTCCTCGTGACGTCCGGGATCTCATCCGGGACTCCGAACAACATTCGGTAACCACATACAAACTTCCCTTATAACCCTAGCGTCATTGAACCTTAAGTGTGTAGACCCTATGGGTTCGAGAATCATGCAGACATGACCGAGACACCTCTCCGGCCAATAACCAACAACGGGATCTGGATACCCATGTTGGCTCCCACATGTTCCACGATGATCTTATCGAATGAACCACGATGTCAAGGATTCAAGCAATCCCGTATGCAATTCCCTTTGTCAATCGGTACGTTACTTGCCCGAGATTCCATTGTCGGTATCCCAATACCTCATTCAATCTCGTTACCGGCAAGTCACTTTACTCGTTCCGTAATGCATGATCCCGTGACTAACTACTTAGTCACATTGAGCTCATTATGATGATGCAATACCGAGTGGGCCCAGAGATACCTCTCCGTTATACGGAGTGACAAATCCCAGTCTCGATTCGTGCCAACCCAACAGACACTTTCAGAGATACCTGTAGTGCACCTTTATGAAAGTGTGTTATATCGACTAGAGGGGGGGTGAATAGGCGATTTTTATGAATTCTTCACTGAGGAATTTGCCGGTGAGGAAATTCCTTAGCGAAGAACTACTGGCAGCGGAATAAGTACTCAGAAGTAAGCATAACATGATACAGACATAGTCATCATGATGAAATGAAGACAAGCACAGAGTACAGGAAGCGTAAACACATGATAACACAAGATGAAGACAAACAGACTGAAGAAACTGAACTGAGGAAATTGAGAAAGTCTTCAGTCAAAGTCTTCAAACACAGATATGAACAATCACTCAACACAATAATGAGGAAATGAAAGAGTTGAGGAAATAGAACCAGTAAGGTTGGTGAAGACAATGATTTGGTAGACCAGTTCCAACTGCTGTCTCAGTTGTACGTCTGGTTGGAGCGGCTGAGTATTTAAACTCGAGGACACACAGTCCCGGACACCCAGTTGCTGAGCACGCAGCTCAGGATACCAAGTCCTCACCGTATTCTCCTCGAACTAAGGTCACACAGACCTCGTCCAATCACTTGTGGTAAGTCTTCAGGCGACTTCCAAACCTTCACAGACTCGGTCACTCGGAGATCCACAATTCCTCTTGGATGCTCTAGACCATGACGCCTAACCGTCTAGAAGAAGCACAGTCTTCAAAGGTAACAAGCGTCGGATCCACGCAGGATCAATCTCTTCAGTGATGCTCAATCACTTTGGGTTTGTAGGTGTTTGGGTTTGGGGTTTTTCCTCACTCGATGATTTTCGCTCAAAGTCCTCGGAGGATGGGTTGCTCTCAAATAACAAGTGTCAGTTTCTCTCAGAGCAGCCAACCAGCTAGTGGTTGTAGGGGGGGCTATTTATAGCCTAGGGAGCAGCCCGACATGATAAGACATAAATTCCCTTGTCTGATATGACCGTTAGGTGGATAAGATATTTTGGGACAACTGGCGCGTAGCACAGCAACGGTCGGAAATTTGACTATTAAATTCCTCAGGGCTATCATGTTCCTCACTGTGTAGGCAATCCGCACTGGCGAATTCCTAACTCCTCAGTCAGAACAAATTCCTCAGCGACCAGAAGAACTTTGTCTCTGTCACTGAAGAAATTGACTGAACTGTATGAGATTTCCAAAGGCTTCACTCGAAGGGTTTGGTAGGTGTAGGATTTTGAGTTGAGCATCACTTGGAAATTTTTCCTTAGTATTTCCTCGATGTCACGCCCAATATGCGACCCTATCCAAAAGGAACTCGAAGGTCCCACCAAGGATAGACCCGCATATTGAAACGCTTTTGCAAGGTGGATATCATTACATCAACATTACATAATAGATGGGGGTACATACATAAGGCATAGAATGCCACACGGATACAACATCACAATACATCAGAGCACATCCGACTACGGATGAATCACAAACAGAAACTCAAACGACATCCACCCTGCTAGCCCAGGCTGCCGACCTGGAACCTATCCCTGATCGAAGAAGCAGAAGAAGAACTCAACGCAAGCAAGCATCGCTCTCGCGTCATGATCATCGCACAACCTGTACCTGCAACTGTTGTTGTAGTAATCTGTGAGCCACGAGGACTCAGCAATCCCATTACCATGGGTATCAAGACTAGCAAAGCTTAATAGGAAAGGAAGGGGTAAAGTGGTGAGGCTACAGCAGCGACTAAGCATATATGGTGGCTAACATACGCAAATAAGAGCGAGAAGAGAGCAAGCGGAACGGTCGTCAACTTGTAATGATCAAGAAGTGATCCTGAACTCCTACTTACGTCAAACATAACACAGAAACCATGTTCACTTCCCGGACTCCGCCGAGAAGAGCCCATCACGGCTACACACATGGTTGATGCGTTTTAATTCGGATCTGGTGTCAAGTTGTCTACAACCGGACATCAACAAATTCCCATCTGCCTATAACCGCAGGCACGACTTTCGAAAGATTATACCCTGTAGGGGTGTCCCAACTTAGCCCATGACAAGCTCTCGCGATCAACGAAGGAATAGACCTTCTCCCAGGAAGACCCGATCAGACTCGGAATCCCGGTTTACAAGACATTTCGACAATGGTAAAACAAGACCAGCAAAGCCGCCCGATGCACCGACAATCCCGATAGGAGCTGCACATATCTCGTTCTCAGGGCAACACTGGATGAGACATCCTACGAGTAAAACCAGCCCTCGAGTTTCCCCGAGGTGGCCCCGCAGTCTACTCGGTTCGGACCAACACTTAGACAAGCACTGGCCCGGGGGGGCTAAAAATAAAGATGACCCTCGGGTTGGCCGACCCAAGGGAAAGGATAGGTGGTGGTGAGGCAAATGGTAAAACCAAGGTTGGGCCTTGCTGGAGGAGTTTTATTCAAAGCGAACTATCGAGGGGGTCCCATAAATCACCCGACCGCGTAAGGAACGCAAAATCCGGGAACATAACACCGGTATGACGGAAACTAGGGCGGCAAGAGTGGAACAAAACACTAGGCAAAAGGCCGAGTCTTCCACCCTTTACCAAGTATATAGATGCATTAATAATATAAGAGATATTGTGATATCCCAACCAAAATCCTGTCCACCATGGAGAAATCTTCAACTTCACCTGCAACTAGCAACGCTATAAGAGGGCTGAGCAAAGCGGTAACATAGCCAATCAATGATTTGCATAGGAAAGGTGTCAAAGGTTAGAGGTTCATGGCAATTTGGGATAGCTTGATAAACAGGTACTCCCTCCGTAAACTAATATAAGAGTGTTTAGAATACTAAAGTAGTGATCTAAACACTCTTATATTAGTTTACAGAGGGAGTAATAGGTAGCGCAGCATAGCGATAGAACGAAACAACTAGCATAGCAATGATAGTAGTGAGATCCAGGGTAGCGGTCATCTTGCCTGAAATCCCGCAAGGAAGAAGAACGAGTCCATGAAGAAGACGAACGGATGAAGCCGAACCAATCGTAGACGAACGAATCCTCACGATCGCAACGAAACAGGAACTAACAAGAAGAAGCACACAACATAGTAAACACACCACACATAAACAAGTCATGATGCACAACCAAGCATGATGCATGACAAGGCTACATGAAGCTACTCATGGCAAGGATGATGCAAACAAGAGCAACACATTAAGGCAAGTTTAAATGAGGCCGGGAACAACATATAACAATTCCGGTAAGTCCTCATATGCAAATTTCAAAATTGGTCCAGATCTGAATAAACATTATGTTCAAGTTGTTAAACAGCAAGTTAAGATGCACAAGGATGATCTACACGAGATTCTAGTCAAGTTACATATAAAGTTCATTTAGTTCGGAGCTACGGCCTAGAAGATATGAGCAAAACAAGTTAAACATGGCATTGATGCAAAATGCATACAAACATCAAGCAAACACACCAAAACAAGGATGCAACATGATAATATGAAACTACATGCAATTCTAAGCAAGTATCATATAGAGCACACTCAAAACGGAGCAACGGTTCAACACACACATGAAACAAGTTTAAAGGACAAGCTGTCCAAAACAGCAACTAGGCATATTGCAAGCATCAAAACAACATGCTACAGGACCTCAACATGAAAACAAAAGGCATGGACATGATGTACAGGTAAAGCATTACAAAACATGAACACTGAGCTATCTCTAGAAATCATTAGAACATGCTCAAACACACATGGTAAGATTGCAAGTTATAACAATTTCAGACTTTGCAGAAAATAACATCACGATACAATGTTTAGAGCTAACAAACAACATGTTACAGGAACTTATAATGGCAAACAAAGACATAGCATGATTCTACTCAAAGCATAGATCAAAAGTCCCTTACTGACCATAAGCCAAAAAGGATCAGAAAATATGATGGCACCCACGTAAACATAGCAAGTTATATTACAGATTCATACATGGCAGGAACATAATTATGAAGGCATGTAGATGAGCTTGTGCAACTCACTACAGATCATTACATGGCATGGCAAGGCAACCAACAGGAAGAAAACATATTTGTGCAGCTAAGCATGGCAATAACAAGTTCATAGGGTGCATGGAACACTAGCAAAACACATGGGAACAAGTGAACTTAATGTTAACAGGCTGACAACAACATTATGAAGCAACTTTGGAGTAAGATATGAACAAGCTACAGCAACCTATAAATGCAACCAGGGGCATGGATGGATAGAGCATGACATTTAGATCAAAACATGTTTATAGAACATCACCATATTATGCATAGAATGATTAGTAGCAACATGTTTATATAGCATCACGAAATAACAGATTCGGCCTAGCAAAACGGCAACATCATGAACACTACTTAACAAGCTCAATTCACTCACCACAAGTCATTGCATGACAAGATAAGCATAGCATCATCAAGAAGACATGTTTGTGTAACAAACCAAGTCAAGAACAAGTCCATAGCATGCAAGGAACAACTATAGCAAGCTTGGCTAAATTGAATAACAAGTAAACAATCTGCCAGGAAACATTTTCAAGCAAAAGTAGAGCACTCAAATGACATGCTAGACTACTCCATAATTGCAACCAAGGGCATGAATGGATAGACAATAACCTATTGCTCAAAACACCCTTACTGAAGTATCTCAAAATATGCATGGATCTCTCTGTAGCATCAAGTTTACATGGCATCAAAATAACAGCAGAACAGGGACCAAAATCAGCAACATCACGATGCCTAGTTTGCATGCTTGTGCTAGTCACCACATTGATCACAAAAATGCATGGCAAACACCACTGTAAAGAAGGCATAGCATAGATCAAAACACATGAAGACATCAACCTCATAGGATGCACACATCAATCATGGCAAAAATGACAAAAGAGCTCGTCCTGATAACAGACCACAGAAAACATTATGAAGCACTATTACAACGATGATTCAGGCATCAAGATGACCTCAAATGAATATTATGCAATGGAATGAAATGATGTACTCGTCGAGACGAACAATTTGACATATTACATGCACAAAACGGAGCTACGGATGCAGAGATACGATGGCATGAACATGGCATGAAAATTACAGAATCTGGGGACTTGGTCGTTTTCTGAAAAAAAAACGGATGAGCGCGGGAATACTAAAATGTGACCGAAGCGGGATTTAGGCGGGCTGCTCACCGAAGCGGGCCGAGGCCCAGAGTGGAGAGGAGGCAGGCGGGCCGGCAGATCTGGGCCTGCTGGGAAGCGCTGGGCCGGAGGGAGGAGCGACCGTGGCCCACGAGCGGGCGCTCGTCGTCCTCCCCGTGCCCGCACGAGGGGAGGCAGGGGCGGCGAAGGCCGGCGTTGCCGCGGCGGCAGCG
>NC_057795.1:407017511-407104269 GCF_018294505.1 Triticum aestivum
CCAACTTAGGCCAGAAGCCTAAGCTTGGGGGAGTATGTATTTCTCACCGACTTTACATTCATGTTCACACACTAGTCGTCGGTACTCATACTCTTTCATTGTATTATCCATGTTAGTTTAAATTACTTTTTTCTAGTTTTCTTCTTGTGTGTTTGATAAACCTTAAGAAAAACCAAAAAAATAGTTAGTTTAATTTCCAGGCTGGTAGTAGAATTAAAATGAAAACCCAAAAAGATTTCTCGTTCTTCTTCTTACTTGTTGGGAGATTTCCCGTGTAAATAGTTTTATTTTATTTTCTTTGGGGTCGAGAAGACCATATTGAAAATGCTTAGTGGCTCTCGTATGCATAATTGTTTATTTAGCTTAGAGCCCATATTATCTTGTCTTCTCTTTTGAGTTGAATGCTTGCAGGTTCTAGCTTAGTCCAATGCACGTGCACTATTATTATTATACACATCGTTCGGTCGTGCGAGTGAAAGGCAATAGTGACAATATATGATGGACTTATTGAGATGTGAAAGGCTGGTATGAACTCGAACTCTCTTGTTTTTGTAAATATGATGAGTTCATCGTTCCTGCTTCAGCTTATTATGAAGTAAACATATTTGCAATAACATTTAGAGATTATAGTTGCTTGTGCCATGCTTGATTAGCTATGAGTTATAATGGTTTACCTTGCGTGCCAACATGCTATTAGAATGATTATGATGTGGTATGATGGGATGGTATCCTCCTTTGAATGAATTGAGTGACTCGACTTGGCACATGTTCACGCATGTAGTTGAAACAAGTCAACATAGCCTTCATGATATTTATGTTCATGGTAGGTTATATCCTACTCATGCTTGTACTCGGTGTGAATTAATTTTAATGCATGTTTATGACTGTTGTCGCTCTCTCAGTTGGTCGCTTCCCAGTCTTTTGCTAGCCTTCACCTGTACTAAGCGGAATACTGCTTGTGCATCCAAACTCCTAAAATCCCAAAGTTGTTCCATATGAGTCCACCATACCCTCCTATATGCGGTATCTACCTGCCGTTCCAAGTAAATTTGTATGTGCCAAACTCCAAATCTTCAAATGAAATTCTGTTTTGTATGCTCGAGCAGCTCATGTTTCAACTAGGGCTGCCTATATCTTCCATACTAGGTGGGTTATTCTCAAGAGGAAGGGCCGGTAACCGGGATGCCCAGTCCCATGATCCAAAAAGATCAAAAGCAAATCAAAATAATTAAACAAAACTCCCCCAGGGCTGTTGTTAGTTGGAGGCACTCGTTGTTTCGAGCAAGCCATGGATTGATGCTTGTTGGTGGTTGGGGGAGTATAAACCTTTACCATTATGTTTGGGAACTGCCTATAATGCATGTAGTATGGAAGATACAGCCATCTCATAGTTGTTGCGTTGACAACAAAAGTATGCCACTCAAAATGTTATTCAATCTCTATTTTAAAATCGATCTCCGGCACCTCTACAAATCCCTGCTTCCCTCTGCAAAGGGCCTATCTATTTACTTTTATGTTGAGTCATCACCCTTCTTATTAAAAAGCACCCGCTGGAGAGCACACTGTCATTTGCATTCATTATTATTGGTTTATATTGGGCATGACTTGACTGGATCTCTTTTACCATGAATTACAATGTTTAGTCAGTCCTCGATCTTTCAAGGTGCTCTGCATTTATGTTTTGCGGTCTCAGAAAGGGCTAGCGAGATACCATTTTGTTATATCATGTTATGATTGTTTTGAGAAAGTGTTGTCATCCGAGTTTTATTACTATCGCTCGCTAGCTGATTATGCCATTGATATGAGTAATTGTGAGACCGAGGTGTTATTGTGAGTATGGTTAGTTCATAATATTGCTAAAACCTGAATGATGGCTTTGCATGTTTACAACAACAAGAGCAAACAGAGTTTGTAAAAGTTTTTCTTTATCACTTTTAGTTTATCAACTGAATTGCTTGAGGACAAGCAAAGGTTTAAGATTGGGGGAGTTGATACGTCTCCAACGTATCTACTTTTCCAAACACTTTTGCCCTTGTTTTGGACTCTAACTTGCATGATTTGAATGAAACTAACCCGGACTGACGTTGTATTCTGCAGAACTGCTATGATGTTGTTTCATGTGTAGAAAACAAAAGTTCTCGGAATATCCTGAAAATCCTCGGAGGCACTTTTTGGTAAATATGAAAAATACTAGAGAAAGAATCAAGACCAGGGGGCCCACACCCTGTCCACGAGGGTGGGGGGCACGCCCTCCCCCTGGGCGCGCCCCCTGTCTCGTGGGCCCCTTGAGGCTCCGCCGACCTCAACTCCAACTCTATTTATTCCATCTCACGGAGAAAAAATCAGAGAGAAAGTTTCATCGCATTTTATGATACGGAGCCGCCGCCAAGCCCTAATCTTTCTCGAGGGGGAGGGGGCTGATCTGGAGTCCGTTCGGGGCTCCGGAGAGGGCGATTCATCGCCGTCGTCATCACCAACCATCCTCCATCACCAATTTCATGATGCTCACCGCCGTGCGTGAGTAATTCCATCGAAGGCTTGCTGGACGGTGATGAGGTGGATGAGATTTACCATGTAATCAAGTTAGTTTTGTTATGGTTTGATCCCTAGTGTCTACTATGTTCTCAGATTGATGTTGCTATGACTTTGCTACTCTTAATGCTTGTCACTAGGGCCCGAGTGCCATGATTTCAGATCTGAACCTATTATGTTTTCATGAATATATGTGTGTTCTTGATCCTATCTTGCAAGTCTATAGTCACCTATTATGTGTTGTGATCCGACAACCCCAAAGTGACAATAATCGGGATACTTCTCGGTGATGACCGTAGTTTGAGGAGTTCATGTATTCACTATGTGCTAATGCTTTGTTCCGGTTCTCTCTTAAAAGGAGGCCTTAATATCCCTTAGTTTCCGCTAGGACCCCGCTGCCACGGGAGGATAGGACAAAAGATGTCATGCAAGTTCTTTTCCATAAGCACATATGACTATTTACGGAATACATGCCTACATTACATTGATGAATTGGAGCTAGTTCTGTGTCACCCTATGTTATAGATATTACATGAGGAATCGCATCCGACATAATTATCCATCACTGATCCATTGCCTACGAGCTTTTCACATCTTGTGCTTCCCTTATTTACTTTTCCATTGCTATTGTTAAAATTACTACAAAACCCAAAAACATTACTTTTGCTACTGTTACCTTTATTATCATATTACTTTGCTACTAAATACTTTGTTGCAGATACTAAGTTATCTAGGTGTGGTTGAATTGACAACTCAACTGCTAATACTCAAGAATATTCTTTGGCTCCCCTTGTGCCGAATCAATAAATTTGGGTTGAATACTTTACCCTCGAAAGCTGTTGCGATCCCCTACACTTGTGGGTTATCACCCGCGTGGGGACAAGCGTTTTCAACGGCGCGGCAGAGACATTCGTGTGCACGGGCACCGGCACGGTTGCGCATGTCAGTGCACGCGCAGGCACATGCGCTGGCAGGTGCACGGGTATCGGCATGGGCGTGCGCATCAGTGCACACACAGGCGCATGCGCTGGCAGGTGCACCGGCGCGTGAAAGTCGGCGGGGACCTCGTGGAACCCCGTGGGATCAAGCTCGGCGACAATGTGCGGCTCCCAGCCCATCAATGCCACGGGGATGGGTGCTGGCGCAGTCGGGGTGACGAGATCCGGAACGGGAGCGGGGACAGGCGTGGCGTCTTCCCGCAAGGCCAGTTCAAGCTCGGCCCAAAGCGCCTTATGTTCTTGAGACTCCGGCTGGGTGTCTTCCTTGGGAAACGGGGAGACTAAGGGCAGACCATCATTATGCAGCATGGCGTACGTTTAGGTCAGGCTAGTTGGAGGTAGACGACAGGAGAATCGGAGAGGAAGAGAGAAGATTGTAGCGATACCGGGTAGTGCGGGGTTGATTTTAAACTGCGGGGCCGATGACAGTAAAAGTGGGAGCAGTTGGGACAAAGGTGGGCGGCGGAGCCTGGTCAAAGGGCTCGCCTCCTAGTGAGCCTGCACATCGGTCTACTCGCACGCCTCCCTGTCAGTCGGCACAGCGGTCTGCTCGCACGCCTCCCGTCGACTCACACACTTGCTTGGACGGCAACTGCCGATGAGAAGTCGGGACTCGTGGCGGCACGTAAATGCCCACGGTTTCAATAGTAACAGCATTCACCTTAACGTGACAGGTCTTTGTTCCAAAATACCTTGGCTCTTCATTTGTGCAACTTGTCATAAGCATCTTGTCTCAAATTGAAGAAAACACTTACGAAGTAATATTTGTGCCATATCACGCGACCATGCTCAGTTTCAAGAATTTATGCTCACTTTTGGATTTTCTGAAATTTAAGATCTAGGATTCATAACAATATCATAACTTGCATCAAGCAATAAATTTTCAAGCCGTACATCTGTCCTGTTGTATTTGTTAAGAAAGGAATTGGTCAAACATTTTGCTTAGTTAGACTTCAGACAAGTTATATATGCAGAGTAAAAGGATAATCCCTCTGTACCAGTGCATTGCCTGATATATTAACTCAAGTACTAGGCATGAACAAACGGGCTCAATTCTGTGCTCATCCTGGTGTAGTAGTAGTAGTACTAGGCAATGCAGTTGACAGGTGACCTTGACGATTAGCGATCGAGGGAATTGAACCGTGGTCGGCACGGTAGGTAACGTTGTCTAGTTACTAAAGCATCCATCCGTTGTTCATCGGTACTCATTATGGACCGGGGACATGAGGGGAATTTCCTAGGGCTGGAATTCTGGCTGCCAGATATTTCGACTAGAAACGCTGAGGCTCGAATGGTTGGCGTTACCTAATGTGCGTACCACGCCCGCCACCGAAGAACACGAGCCCAGTTTTTATTTTTTTTTATTTTTTAGGATCAACACGAGCCAAGGTCTGGCTGGTACGCCGTTGGGCCCTACCATTAGAGAATATGAAAGGAACCTTTTAAATTGCCGAACGAATCTATGTGTATTACAATGCCCGTATTTTCCTTGCAAATACTAATCTCAACGTGGTAGTTGATTTATGACAAGTTGTTAAATTGGAGTGAGTATTCGATATAGTGATCTCAACGTGGATTTCACATTTCATGGTATCCCTAGTAAGTTTTCCAATGCAAATTCAAATTTAAAAGATGAACAATATGGAGGTTAGAAAACGTTGTATGTATCAATCATATGACCACACACACACATAGAGACACACACGCATGAACACAACAACAATCCAATAAGTATAGTGCATCTATTTTTCCAAACCATGCATGTATGACACGAATTCAAAAATACTCCTTCTATTCCTAAATATTAGTCTTTTAGAGAGTTCAACAAGTGACTACATACGGAGCAAAATGAGTGAATCTAGACTCTAAAATATGTCTATATACATTCGTATGTGCCAGTCCATTTGACATCTCTAAAAAGACTAATATTTAGGAACGAAGGGAGTAAAATGTAAGACATGCACGGTCCTCAGTGCAATATTTAAAATGAACATGAAACTGAAACATGAATATTAAGTCTAGTACTATAGTACATGCAAATGTTGTCTTTAGGCGGAGCTATGATTTTCGGGGGTCAACCCCTCGACCTTAGATAAAATTGTGGAGCTCTGTTTAGGGTTGTTTAGATTATATTTGTCCCCACCCTCCCAACCACCGATTGGTTGTGCACCCCCACCCCTCCTCCCCGGGAGAATATCATGTGCCCCCATACCTTAGATACTATATGCCGATACGAGTTGCTTGGAGCTTGTAGATCTGAGATATAGCAGCTCACATGATGTGTCTCAATTTTTTTAGAGGAAACCTTGATGAGTTTGAGAATTGCACATAATTTGTACAAAAACTACTCAGATGCCCTTGGATCCCATATCCAACGACCTCGAAGCTCGTATCACCGTAGCATGTAAGATGAAGGAGGACATCATATTCTCCTGTATATAAGAATATCATGTGCTACGACACCTTAGATGCTTTGGTGATACAAGCTCTTTGGAGCCATTGGATTTGTGACCCAAAACCTCCTCGGTGGTTCGAATGGTTTTTTGCAGAAAAGCCCCAAAAGAGTTCGGCCACTGCTTACAAGCACACAGACTGCTCAGATGCCACTGGATCTCACATTAAATAACCTCGAAGCTCATATCATCATAGCATCCAAGCTGCGATAGCACCTTATGTTTCTCGCACGGGAGAATATGAGGTGCTCCCGCACCGTAGATTCTATGGTGATACGAGTTCACTGAGATCTAATAGCCCACAGTAGGAGGTTTGAATGTTTTTGCAATATACGGCCGAGAGAGTTTGGGAAATGTGCAGAAAGTACAAGTACCACACATGTGCCATCTGATCACTAATCATACGACCTAGATGCTCATTTCACCGTAGCGGGTAATTAAGCTACGGGGAGCACCTAATATGAGCAACGAGGTGCCGTTGGATCGAAGATGCAGCGGCACACACGAGGCCTGAATGTTTTATTTGCAAAAAAACCTTTGGAGAGTTTGGAAATTGCACATAATTACAAAGACTACTCCCAAGCCATTGGATCTCACTTCCAACGGTGTAAAAACTCGTATCACCATAGCATCTAAGCTGCGGGGTGGATGTGATATTCTATGCCGCTGTCATTTTTGTTCATAAACTTGCAAAATACGTGTAACTCATGCCGTTACTTGTCTAACCGCGCAAAGTGTTTGTTCAAAAAAACCATCCTACACTGAAATATCGGAACAACACACGGGGGTCCCACTTATCATTAATCAAATTTGGACCTAAAACTAACAAATCTAAAAGACGAGATTCGAACTGGCAACCTGGACTACAAAGCGTAAATCGATAGCCTGACACAACAACCATTGTTGGCTTTGTCCCATAACTTGATTTTATACAATATTACGTTGAGTAGAGTAGAGGAGTGCCTCGTCAACACGTGCATGACCATTGACTCACTTACTGGTGGGTCCCAGGTCTGCGATCTCAATCTCTCTTCTCTCCATCGTCTAACATTTGCATGGGCACACAAAAAGAGCGGAGCTAGCTTGCCGTGGTGTTATTACAACTAAAAAAGCTTGGAAAGTAGAAGAATCGCCTAGAATAAGAGACGTTATGGCTGGTCGAGACAGAGCTAACCACATCTATACTTCGTGCCATGTTTGCATGATGAAGCTGTGTGGCTAGTGGGGTGTTTTCGACCAACTGGCTGGGTCCCGAGGTCGAACCATAGGTACTATATCTGATACATTATATTTTTACACACACATTTTTCCTCCGTGCCGAGACGTGGCACACCCTACCGCGCGGTTTCGGGGTCCTCCTAGGTGGTGCACGCATATATTCTTCCTGACGTGGGATGCCCTACCGCGCGTTTTCTAGGTCCTCCTCGATCGTAGCGCAAAAGCAAATAAATGAGTCATCAAATCATGAAAGACCAGCTTTCCCGTCAAGTACATAAGTGAAGCACGGTGGCTAGCTAGTTGGGCTAGTTCGACCGATTAGCTAGGCCGCCACCACATTTGTTTTTTCACCCCTTTTCTTATCTACTTGCTGGTAGGTAAATTTAAATATCCACCGCGGCATTGCTCAGGTGTTTGGGTGCGGCAGGATTTTTAATTTTTTGATTGACGGGAGCAGGCGCGACAGGATTTTTAATTTTTTGATTGACAGGAGCAGGCGCGGCAGCAATTAGTCACGATGACTCCGCCTATAAAACCCACTGCTCCCTGATGTGAGAAGTCGTCGATTGGTATTTTACCGTGGTGAAAACCAAAAGATTCCCCGCTCCTCGGCTGGCTCCCTCCGCCTTCCCGTAGATTGCATTGGCTTTTAGCCGTTTCGCCCCCTTTGCTTCCTCTCCCCATTACTTCTACCTGGTGCCATGACGGTGCAGCAGATCACGGAGTCCGAGGTGAGGTGCCTGACACAGGAGCTCCATGCCAAGGATGCAGAGCTCAGGGCCAAGGACGTGGAGCTCCATGAGCTCAAGGAGGAGAGGAGTGCCATGCTCCTCCGTTATGTGTGGGAGTTCACGGAGCTTCAAAAGCGACATGCGTCCACCACAAAGATGCTCGAGGCGTCGGCGGCGGTGCTACAAAAAGCGGGAGATACGATAGGCCGTCAGGGTAGCTGGTTGGAGCGCGAGCGGGCCGATCGTGACGAGGTCCATGATCACCTCAACCACTTGGTGAACCAAGTTGCCACGCACGTGTTGCGGCTGCGCGATGCCTACCGTCGTGCTAGCGTGATGATGCCGGCCGTCGGGCTAAACCCGTTCGACAACCTATATCTCCTAGGAGCTGAGCTGTCTCCACACGATGGTGGGGGCTGAGCTGGATAAGGAGGGGTTGCGGGCTGCCATCGCCGTTGCCGGGTGAATCCTTTCAGGGCTCTGTCACCGGAATCCATTCGTGCCATTGGACGCCGTCTTTGACGAGCTGGCTCCCGTCGACCGGGAGCGGGCTCTGCGGGCGGTTGCACCCTGCATCACCAACGTCGTGCGCCTCGAGAAGCAGAGGGACTTTGGTGGTGTTTAGGCGCCCTCTGCATGGGCATGTCCATGTCTCCATGCAACATGACCGTTGGATCAAACTCAGACGGTGCAGATCACTCACTGTAGCACAAAGCGTGTGGGTGTGTTTGGTTGCATTCTCATCTCAATATAGTTGTTTCCTCTTCGTGTATTTTTGTTAACCTACTAGTGTGGACTCTATGCACCCTTCATGCACTCTGCCAAACACCCAAAAGTGGGTCGAGAAGGGAAATTTTGCTCCCATCCTGTGCACCCTTCATACACCCTGCCTAACACTATTCGTGCTTCATATGGTTCATGTTTCGTGGAGTACTGTAGCACCGTACTCTCCATGCGCTGTAGACCTAGTTCTATTAACATTGATCTCACCATTCATTCTTGACCGGACAGTCGAAAAAGGGTACTATGTTACATATAGATATAGTTGACATGCGCACAACATCATTTGTTATCGTCATATCTTACTACACTAGCAACAAGATTATGTAGTGCTGACGTATGACCCACTGCACATGCCTAGTAGTAGGAGCACTGTGTATGTTCAAGTGGCTGCCGTGTTTCGCACTCCTCCGTCGTAAGAGTGGAAATGCTTGCTGTAATCATTTTTTCTCTTCAGAAAAACAGTGGACATGCTCTACCGTGAGGATCCTCCTCCAGCCATGCACTAAATTACTCACTTTCGCCGACGTGTGGGACAGCCAGCACCTGGGTCCACCAGCCATGCACTAAATTACTCAGTAGTAGAGTGAAGGTAGACTACCCCGATCGAAGTGCCGCAGTAATGCCCAATGAGCCGTCAAATCACAAAACCCCCTCCTTTCCAGCAGTAAGTTGGACGGACGAAGCAAAAATCATTTCACTCTTCTCTCTCAGCTCTCTCTCTTCAAGAAAACCCCCACTCACTTTGCTTCTTCCTCATCTCGTTCCTCCTTTCACTCTTCTCTCTCAGCTTCGTCTCTTGGATGGACGCTGGAGCACCGGCCGACGTGATGTCTATGGCTCTAGCCAAAACCGTTGAGGCTCATGGTACGAAGAAGCGCCAGCACCCGGCTGAGACTACCGCAGACAAGCTCAAAGCCATTGCCCTGTCCAAGAGCCCCTCTCTGGGATCCCTCATTAAGCAAGTCCAGGTAATGTCTTTTGCTGACGATCTTTTTCTCGATCTTGATCGTGTTTTTTCATCTAACACGCAGTACTAGTACTGGTAGTACAACTTTCTGTCTGATCTTGCATGTTATTTTAGTGTGCCAAATGATGGTTCTAAATTCCTCTTTTGACCAAAACATGCGAGAGGTTGACACTGATTTCTTATAGATTACTTTCAACTACTCCCTTTGTCCCAAATTTCTTGTCTTAGATTTGTCTATATACGGATGTATTGACTTGATACATCCGTATCTAGACAAATCTAAGACAAGAATTTTTGGATGGAGGGAGTACTTTATGAACATCAATGCTACTTTGAAGAGGGTATATTTGCCTCAGTAACTTGTGTTATGGATATTGCAAGTAATCCCTCTGCTCTCATGCCTTTGAAGACATGTTCTAGTGTCTTTGTTCACTCATTTATGTGCGTATATGTAGTCATATATGGAGTATAATATCAAAAATCATCTTGTATTTCTGAACGGAGGTAGCAATAAAATATGGTTTCTATTTGAATTAGAACCTGGTCCGCGATGGAGATGAAGTTCTCAAAGTCATGCCATGTGAACTGGAAGACCTGGGGATGAGTTCTACTGCTAAACTATCCAGCTGCTGTATCCTTGTCGCCACGTGTCCTGAACTAGTGTTTTCCTGTAGCATTGTTGTCAGGCGTGTTCTCGAGGCTGTATTTGACCACAACAATTTCCTGGCTGTGCCTTCGATTACGAAGTGTGTGGTTCTTGTAAAGCTTCCCAACAAATCTGATGCGGCCTGTCTTCATCATCATGTTTATGAGTGGAAAGACCACTCTGTTAGGTTCTCCAAGGTTGACGAGATGGTGATGGTGCATGTAGACATCTCTCACGAAGTCCATAGCCTAGTCAGTTATGCGGGGTTCATCCCATAGGCCGGTGGCAAGAAATAGTCTGCAGAGTTTAATTATTGCAACTTTGCTTGTCTGTAGGAAGTACTATTGTTCAGTACTTGATTTGTGTTTGTGAACCCTGTATTGTTTATTAGTACTGCCGCTTTTGGTGTGTGGCCAGTCCTGAGAATGGTCTATGTTAATGTCTGTCCACTCAATTCAGTATGTATATTTTGAAGTATCCAGATCATCTTTTGTGAGGACGGTTTATCAATTATGGTTACACTCCAATATCTGTATGCATTGCAGGGTTTATCGCACCCACTAGGATTTCCAGTCCCATGGATGTTCGGTCCATACGATTTGTCACGACCTTTGGACTGTCCTGCTTGTGGGAGTAGGTAGGGCCCCTACATGCCACCAGTAGTTGGACGATCAATCTTCTGTTTAGTACTTCAACATAGTGATTTCCTGGTAAGGATTCACTCATGTCACATCAAGTAAATTTTATTGATTTACTGTCTAAATATTATTGATTTAATGTCATGTTTTCTTTATTTTCCTACAATTTTACGATGCAGGTTTTGCCATGTGACATTCATCACAGAATAAACTGTTTGGTTTGCTCTACGATGGCTATTTTTGCAGGTTTCACTTCTTATGTCGTGTCAGTAATGAAGGCACTATCCATCACTTATATTACAGGAAAAAATTAGATCAGTCGATTGTGTGAGTATAAGCTGAATCCCTATGATGAACTGCAGTTTGGTTTAACAAAAACGCCACAATTAGTCCTTCTCGCATTTAAAAGAAATGAAGAAAAAACTAGATCACGGTCACGGATCCTAGTCAAGTTAGAAAGCTGATCATAGCAGACCAGACACGATCGCCGCTGTCTCGCACATCGGTACCACCTTCAACAACAGATCGAGCACCGGCAGTTGCTCTAGCACTGACATCGGCAGCAGCTCAGTCTCATCCAGCTGAGGATTGGGCACCGACCGCGTCAGCGGATCAGTCTGATCTACCGGAGGATCGGGCATCGACACCGGCACCTGCTTCGACATCGGCACCAGCTCTACAAGGAGCACAATCTCCGGCAGCTGCAGCGGCTTCGGCACCTGCACCAACACTTTTACTTGCATCTGCTCCGGCCCGTGCAGCTGCAACCGAACGAGTAGTTGCACCGGCAACGGACTAGGCTGCAGTTCGCACTTCATATACCAAAGTCCTTACAAAAACTGACATGTCCACCTTCTTGGTAAGCATTGGCCGCCGAAGTGCTTCGTTCTTTTTTCTTTCCATGTTGTTTCACATGATTCACTGTGTTGATCTAGCTGTTTGGGTATGTCTTCTTGTTTGCAAATAGAGAATTCCTAGAGCAACAAGGGAGTCATGTAGGAACATGTATAAGTCATGAAGAAAACAATAGCAAAATACTAAACGATCAACTGCTAAGCTAACGGAATGGGTCAAGTCAATCACATCATTCTCCTAATGATGTGATCCCGTTAATCAAATGACAACTCATGTCTATGGATAGGAAACATAACAATCTTTGATTAATGAGCTAGTCAAGTAGAGGCATACTAGTGACATTATATTTGTCTATGTATTCACACATGTATCATGTTTCCGGTTAATACAATTCTAGCATGAATAATAAACATTTATCATGATATAAGGAAATAAATAATAACTTTATTATTGCCTCTAGGGCATATTTCCTTCAGTCTCACACTTGCACCAGAGTCAATTATCTAGATTACACAGTAATGATTCTAACACCCATGGAGCCTTGGTGTTGATCATGTTTTGCTCGTGGAAGAGGCTTAGTCAACGGGTCTGCAACATTCAGATCCGTATGTATTTTGCAAATCTCTATGTCTCCCACCTGGACTTGGTCCCGGATGGAATTGAAGCATCTCTTGATGTGTTTGGTCCTCTTGTGAAATCTGGATTCCTTTGCCAAGGCAATCGCACCAGTATTGTCAAAGAAGATCTTCATTGGTCCCGATGCACTAGGTATGACACCTAGATCGGAAATGAACTCCTTCATCCAGACTCCTTCATTTGCTGTTTCCGAAGCAGCTATGTACTCCGCTTCGCATGTAGATCCCGCCATGACGCTTTGTTTAGAACTGCACCAACTAATAGCTCCACCGTTCAACATAAACACGTATCCGGTTTGCGATTTAGAATCGTCTGGATCAGTGTCAAAGCTTGCATCGATGTAACCATTTATGACTAGCTCTTTGTCACCTCCATAAACAAGAAACATATCCTTAGTCTTTTTCAGGTATTTCAGGATATTCTTAACCGCTGTCCAGTGATTCACTCCTGGATTACTTTGGTACCTCCTTGCTAAACTTATTGCTAATCATACATCAGGTCTGGTACACAACATTGCATACATGATAGAGCCTATGGCTGAAGCATAGGGAAAATCTTTCATTTTCTCTCTATCTTCTGCTGTGGTCGGGCATTGAGTCTGACTCAACTTCACACCTTGTAATACAGGCAAGAACCCTTTCTTTGCTTGATCCATTTTGAACTTTTTCAAAACTTTATCAAGGTATGTGCTTTGTGAAAGTCCAATTAAGCGTCTTGATATATCTCTATAGATCTTGATGCCCAATATGTAAGCTGCTTCACCGAGGTCTTTCATCGAATTTTATTTATTCAAGTATCCTTTTATGCTATCCGGAAATTCTATATCATTTCCAATTAATAATATGTCATCTACATATAATGTCAGAAATGCTACAGAGCTCCCACTCACTTTCTTGTAAATACAGGCTTCTCCAAAAGTCTGTATAAAACCATATGCTTTTATCACATTATCAAAGCGTTTATTCCAACTCCGAGAGGCTTGCACCAGTCCATAAATGGATCGCTGGAGCTTGCACACCTTGTTAGCACCTTTTGGATCGATAAAACCTTCTGGTTGCATCATATACAACTCTTCTTCCAGAAATCCATTCAGGAATGCAATTTTGACATCCATTTGCCATATTTCATAATCATAAAATGTGGCAATTGCTAACATGATTCGGACAGACTTAAGCATCACTACGGGTGAGAAAGTCTCATCGTAGTCAACTCCTTGAACTTGTCGA
Organism: Triticum aestivum; assembly: GCF_018294505.1. Lineage (NCBI taxonomy): Eukaryota > Viridiplantae > Streptophyta > Magnoliopsida > Poales > Poaceae > Triticum > Triticum aestivum. Next base: position 407,031,195 of record NC_057795.1, read on the forward strand.
AAACCTTTCGCAACAAGCCGAGCTTTGTAGACAGTTATATTACCATCAGCGTCAGTCTTCTTCTTGAAAATCCATTTATTCTCGATGGCTTGGCGATCATCGGGCAAGTCAACCAAAGTCCATACTTTGTTCTCATACATGGATCCCATCTCAGATTTCATGGCCTCAAGCCACTTTGCGGAATCTGTGCACATCATCGCTTCCTCATAGTTTGTAGGTTCGCCATGGTCACGTAACATGACTTCCAGAATAGGATTACCGTACCACTCTGGTCCGGATCTTACTCTAGTTGATCTACGAGGTTCGGTAGTAACTTGATCTGAAGTTTCACGATCAATATCATTAGCTTCCTCACTGATTGGTGTAGTTATCACAAGAACCGATTTCTGTGATGAACTACTTTCCAATAAGGGAGCAGGTACTGTTACCTCATCAAGTTCTACTTTCCTCCCACTCACTTCTTTCAAGAGAAACTCCTTCTTTAGAAAGGATCCAAATTTAGCAACAAAAGTCTTGCCTTCAAATCTGTGATAGAAGGTGTACCCTATAGTCTCTTTTGGGTATCCTATGAAGACACATTTCTCCGATTTGGGTTCGAGCTTATTTGGTTGAAGTTTCTTCACATAAGCATCGCAGCCCCAAACTTAGAAATGACAACTTTGGTTTCTTGCCAAACCATAGTTCATAAGGCATCGTCTCGATGGATTTTGATGGTGCCCTATTTAACATGAATGCGGCTGTCTCTAAAGAATAACCCCAAAACGATAGCGGTAAATCGGTAAGAGACATCATAGATCGTACCATATCTAGTAAGTACGATTACGACGTTCGTACACACCATTACACTGTGGTGTTCTGGGTGATGTGAGTTGTGAAACTATTCTGCACTGTTTCAAATGTAGACCAAACTCGTAACTCAAATATTCTCCTCCACGATCAGAGCGTAGAAACTTTATTTTCTTGTTATGATAATTTTCCACTTAACTCTGAAATTGTTTGAACTTTTCAAATGTTTCAGACTTGTGTTTCATTAAGTAGATATACCCATATCTCCTCAAATCATCTGTGAAGGTGAGAAAATAACGATACCCGCCGCGAGCCTCAATATTCATTGGACCACACACATCAGTATGTATGATTTCCAACAAATCAGTTGCTCGCTCCATAGTTCCGGAGAACGGCGTTTTAGTCATCTTGCCCATGAGGCACGGTTCGCAAGTACCAAGTGATTCATAATCAAGTGATTCCAGATGTCCATCGGTATGGAGTTTCTTCATGCGCTTTACACCAATATGACCCAAACGGCAGTGCCACAAATAAGTTGCACTATCATTATCAACTCTGCATCTTTTGGCTTCAACATTATGAATATGTGTATCACTACTATCGAGATTTAAAATCTTCAAGGGTGCATGACCATAAAAGATATTACTCATATAAATAGAACAACCCTTATTCTCTGATTTCAATGAATAACCGTCTCGCATCAAACAAGATCCAGATACAATGTTCATGCTCAACGCTGGCACCAAATAACAATTATTTAGGTCTAAAGCTAACCCCGAAAGTAGATGTAGAGGTAGCGTGCCGACCGCGATCACATCAACTTTGGAACCATTTCCCACGCACATCATCACCTCGTCCTTAACCAATCTTCGCTTAATCCGTAGTCCCTGTTTCGAGTTGCAAATATTAGCAACAGAAGCAGTATCAAATACCCAGGTGCTACTGCGAGCATTAGTAAGGTACACATCAATAACATGTATATCACATATACCTTTGTTCACCTTGCCATCCTTCTTATCTGCCGAATACTTGGGGCAGTTCCGCTTCCAGTGACCAGTCTGCTTGCAGTAGAATCACTCAGTCTCAGGCTTAGGTCCAGATTTGGGTTTCTTCTCTTAAGCAGCAACTTGTTTGCCGTTCTTCTTGAAGTTCCCCTTCTTCTTCCCTTTACCCTTTTTCTTGAAACTGGTGGTCTTATTGACCATCAACACTTGATGCTCCTTTTTGATTTCTACCTCCGTAGCCTTTAGCATTGCGAAGAGCTCGGGAATAGTCTTGTCCATCCCTTGCATATTATAGTTCATCACGAAGCTCTTGTAGCTTGGTGGCAGTGATTGAAGAATTTTGTCAATGACAATATCATCAGGAAGATTAACTCCCAGTTGAATCAAGTGATTATTATACCCAGACATTTTGAGTATATGTTCATTGACAGAACTGTTCTCTTCCATCTTGCAGCTATAGAATTTATTGGAGACTTCATATCTCTCAATCCGGGCATTTGCTTGAAATATTAACTTCAACCCCTGGAACATCTCATATGCTCCATGATGTTCAAAACGTCGTTGAAGTCCCGGTTCTAAGCCGTAAAGCATGGCAGACTGAACTATGGAGTAGTCATCAGCTTTGCTCTGCCAGACGTTCTTAATGTCGTCAGTTGCATCTGCAGCAGGCCTGGCACCCAGCGGTGCTTCTAGGACGTAATTCTTCTATGCAGCAATGAGGATAATCCTCAAGTTATGGACCCAGTCCGTGTAATTGCTACCATCATCTTTCAACTTAGATTTCTCAAGGAACGCATTAAAATTCAACAGAACAACAGCACGAGCCATCTATCTACAACAAACATAGATAAGAAAAATACTATCAGGTACTAAGTTCATGATAAATTTAAGTTCAATTAATCATATTACTAAAGAACTCCCACTTAGACAGACATCTCTCTAGTCATGTAAGTGATCGCGTGATCCAAATCAACTAAACCATGTCCGATCATCACGTGAGATGGAGTAGTTTTCAATGGTGAACATCACTATGTTGATCATATCTACTATATGATTCACGTTCGACCTTTCAGTCTCCGTGTTCCGAGGCCATATCTATATATGCTAGGCTCATCAAGTTTAACCTGAGTATTCCGCGTGTGCAACTGTTTTGCACCCGTTGTATTTGAACGTAGAGCCTATCACACCCGATCATCACGTGGTGTCTCAGCACGAAGAACTTTCGCAATGGTGCAAACTCAGGGAGAACACTTCTTGATAATTAGTGAGAGATCATCTTATACTGCTACCGTCAATCAAAAAAAAAGATGCATAAAGGTTAAACATCACATGCAATCAATATAAGTGATATGATATGGCCATCATCATCTTCTGCTTGTGATCTCCATCTCCGAAGCACCGTCATGATCACCATCGTCACCGACGCGACACCTTGATATCCATCGTAGCATCGTTCTCGTTTCGCCATCTATTGCTTCTACGACTATTGCCGATAAAGTAAAGCGATAAAATACAGGGCGCTTGCATTTCATACAATAAAGCGACAACCATATGGCTCCTGCCAGTTGCCGATAATTCGGTTACAAAACATGATCATCTCATAGAATAAAATATAGCATCACGCCTTGACCATATCACATCACAACATGCCCTGCAAAAACAAGTTAGACGTCCTCTACTTTGTTGTTGCAAATTTTACGTGGCTGCTACGGGCTGAGCAAGAACCGTTCTTACCTACGCATCAAAACCACAACGATAGTTTGTTAAGTTAGTGCTGTTTTAACCTTCGCAAGGACCGAGCGTAGCCACACTCAGCTCAACTAAAGTTGGAGAAACTGACACCCGCCAGCCACCTGTGTGCAAAGCACGTCGGTAGAACCAGTCTCGCGTAAGCGTACGCGTTATGTCGGTCCGGGCCGCTTCATCCAACAATACCGCCGAACCAAAGTATGACATGCTGGTAAGCAGTATGACTTGTATCGCCCACAACTCACTTGTGTTCTACTCGTGCATATAACATCTACGCATAAAACCTGGCTCGGATGCCACTGTTGGGAAATGTAGTAATTTCAAAAAAAATCCTACGCACAGGCAAGATCATGGTGATGCATAGCAACGAGAGGGGAGAGTGTCGTCCACGTAACCTCGTAGACCGAATGCAGAAGCGTTAGAACAACGCGGTTGATGTAGTCGTACGTCTTCACGGCCCGACCGATCAAGCACCGAAACTACGACATCTCCGAGTTCTAGCACATGTTCAGCTCGATGACGTCCCTCGAACTCTGATCCAGCCGAGTGTCGAGGGAGAGTTCCGTCAGCACGACGGCGTGGTGACGATCTTGATTTTCTACCGTTGCAGGGCTTCGCCTAAGCACCGCTACAATATTATCGAGGAGGACTATGGTGGAGGGGGGCACCACACACGGCTAAGAGATCGAGAGATCAACTATTGTGTCTAGAGGTGCCCCCTTGCCCCCGTATATAAAGGAGCAAGGGGGAGGGGGCGGCCGGCCAGGGAGGAGGCGCGCCAAGGGGAGTCCTACTCCCACCAGGAGTAATACTCCCTCCTTCCTTGTTTGACTTGGAGAAGGTGGGAAAGAGGAGGGAGAGAGAGGAAGGAAGGGGGGGGGGCGCCGCCCCCCTCTCCTTGTCTTATTCGGACTAGGGGGGAGGGGCACGCGGCCCTGCCCTGGCCTCCTCTCCTCTTCTCCACTAAGGCCCACTATGGCCCATTAAGCCCCCGGGGGGGTTCCGATAACCTCCCGGTACTCCGGTAAAATCCCGATTTCACCCGGAACACTTCCGATATCCAAATATAAGCTTACAATATATCAATCTTCATGTTTCGGCCATTTCGAGACTCCTCGTCATGTTCGTAATCACATCCGGGACTCTGAACAACCTTCGGTACATCAAAACTCGTAAAATCATAATATAATTGTCATCGGAACCTTAAGCGTGTGGACCCTACGGGTTCGAGAACTATGTAGACATGACCGAGACACGTGTCCGGTCAATAACCAATAGCGGAACCTGGATGCTCATATTGGCTCCTACATATTCTACGAAGATCTTTATCGGTCAAACCGCATAACAACATACGTTGTTCCCTTTGTCATTGGTATGTTACTTGCCCGAGATTCGATCGTCGGTATCTCAATACCTAGTTCAATCTAGTTACCGGCAAGTCTCTTTACTCGTTATGTAATGCATCATTCTGTAACTAACTCATTAGCTACATTGCTTGCAAGGCTTATAGTGATGTGCATTACCGAGAGGGCCCAGAGATACCTCTCCGACAATTGGAGTGACAAAACCTAATCTCGAAATACACCAACTCAACATATACCTTTGGATACACCTGTAGAGCTCCTTTATAGTCACCCAGTTACGTTGTGACGTTTGGTAGTACACAAAGTGTTCCTCCGGTAAACGGGAGTTTCATAATCTCATAGTTGTAGGAACATGTATAAGTCATGAAGAAAGCAATAGCAAGATACTAAACGATCAACTGCTAAGCTAACGGAATGGGTCAAGTCAATCGCATCATTCTCCTAATGATGTGATCCCGTTAATCAAATGACAACTCATGTCTATGGTTAGGAAACATAACCATCTTTGATTAATGAGCTAGTCAAAAAGAGGCATACTAGTGACATTATATTTGTCTATGTATTCACACATGTATCATTTTTCCGGTTAATACAATTCTAGCATGAATAATAAACATTTATCATGATATAAGGAAATAAATAATAACTTTATTATTGCCTCTAGGGCATATTTCCTTCACTTGGCGGCCTGACCCTTGGTTAACTGTATGCAAAGTAGCACTGTTCAAGGCGTGCTTTGTACGGTTGAACTTGTATAAGTACTCATACTGCTTTCATCTTTGGTTGTTAAGTGCCCCTGCTGGTTTCAGTTAAGGTTGTTAAGTACTCCTGTTGCTTTTACAGTCTGTCATGTTTCTTCAGTCCTATCTTCCTCCAGCCGCCAAAACCAAACCAGTGCCGGCGGGGTCGCCTGCTTCCGCCTCCCACGGCTGGCTGCGCCTCAGCGCACGCATCACCGCCTCACAGTCTCCTAAATCATTAACGCCGACGTCCTCCGCGCGCTTTGGTGCGCTCGCCGTGGCGTCGCCCTCTCGCGTTGTTAACATGGTCAACAAACAACAAGAATCGGCAGAAGTATGTGGAGAGGATGACAGTAGGGGCCCACCATGTCAGTGTATGGAAAAAATAAAATGCTTCCTGCTAGTGTTTTCCTGACATCTGGGACCCATGACATTGTGAGCGTATATACTCAATAGACAAGAGAACAGCACAAGATCGGCTGACACCTGGGACGTAGCTGCTCGAGCAGTATTTTTTTTGTTATTGTTGAGATGGAGCAGGGTTTGAACTGGGCCGTGGCCCGTCTAGCCCAGGCTTATATTTTATGTTCACCATGTGACTAGCCCAGCTATTTTTTCTTTGTGAAAATGAGCCCAGTTTATTTTTTCTGAAGAACACCCAATCAAGGCCTACTCATTCTACGCCCTGATGGGCTGCAACTCTTTCAAGACGCCTGCAAATCTTGAAAGTAATATGAAATGGGTTGTAAATATAAAAACAGATAACAAATTGGCAATTACTTTATAATTTCTGATTTTTTTCACATTTTCAGATTCCTATTTCACTGGGCATTAACCTAATTTAAATATATCTTCATAGTACTTTAAATCTGGCTCGACATTTCGGTATTAAAAATAGTTTGGAGCCCACAGAAATATGCGAAATTGGCCCCGGCCAACCAAAAAATGACTACATAAATTGCATAAGAAGTTACAATGAGCTATATATAAATTATTAAAAAAAGAGGGAGTGGTCTGACTTGTGGGCATGTTAAGTTGACATGTATGCAAGATTTGTTTAGTTATTATATACGTCAACAAATTATTCTAGCAGACGTAACCGTTGGATGTCAATCCAACGGCCGTCGTGTTTCTTCAATCTATGATCTTCTTGCTCCAGCCGCCAAAGCAGCGCCGGCAGGACCGCCTGCTCCCGCCTCCCGCGGCCGGCTGTGCTACCGCGCAGGCCTGAATGCCCCCACTACACCCACCGCTGGCCAGAGCATCCCTCTACTCGCCCACGCCCCATGTTATTCTGCGGGGACGGCAGCCTCACATAGCAGCCGAACCAGTGAACCCTCGTACTCCTGTCCGCGCGGGCTTCCACTGCCGCGTCTTCCCCGGCTCCACGTCATCCCCTTCCTAGGCCTCGCTATCATCCACCGCCGTGGTGCTCTCGGTGCGGCATGGTCAATCTGGTCAACGACCGACTTCTATCGGAAGAGTACTGTACGTGGAGAGGCTGATAGCTGGGTCCACAGAAGCTGCAAGGAAGTGCCTCCTTATTACGCGGAAAATAATTATTCCTCCACCTGATAGCAGGGACCCACCGGACAGGCCACCAGTATTTCGTGAAAAAAACGTTTCCCCCTGACTGCTGGGACCCATCGGACGGGCCACCGTATTTGGCGAAAAAATGTTCCCCCCGCTGTCAGCTCGGACCCACCGGAAGTGCCTCCTTATTACGCACAAAAAATGAATACCCCCTGCTAACTGGGACCCACCTTGGTGGGAGGCTGACTTGTGGGCCTACTAAGTTGACTAGGACGGAGGCCTTGGTCAATTTAGTCAATATGAACGATTTTAGCTCTAGTGACCGTACGATGTCCATCCAACGGCCATAGTGCTTCTTCAACCTCTGGTCTTCTTGGTCTAGCCGCCCAAAGCAGCGCCGGTCGTGCCGCATGCTCCTGCCTCCCGTGGCCGGCTGTGATGCCATGGAGGCCTCACCGCCCCCTACTACTCCCACCGCTGGGCAGGCCATCTCTCTACTCACCCACACCCCCTGTTATACTGCGGCGATGGCAGCCTCTCACCGCAGCCGAACCGGTGAACCCTCATACTCCTCTACGCGTGGGCATCCACTGCCGCGTCTTCCCCAGCTCCGTGTCATCCCCTTCCTAGGCCTCGTCATCGTCCATTGCCCTGGTGCTCTTGGGGCGGCGTGGTCAACATGGTCAAGGAACGACTTCCATCGGACGTGGACTATACGTGGAGAGGCTGACAGCCGGGTCCACGGCCGTAGCAAGGAAGTGCCTCCTTATTACGCGGAAAATAATGATTCCTCCACCTGACAGCAGGGACCCACCGGACGGGCCACCATATTTCACGAAAAAAACATTTCCCCCTGACTGCTGGGACCCACCAGCTACATCTTCGCACGCAAGGAAGTGCGCATGGGAAAAAAATGATTTGCCCCCCTGACTGCTGGGACCCACCAGCTACATCTTCACACACAAAGAAGTTCCTAATAGTCGGGACCCACCTGGTCGAAGCGTACGTAGCGTTGTCATTCAGGTCGCGAACGTGTACGTACATACTGGTGGATGTAGAGGCGCGCATGTGTCGTAGTAGAGGCGCACACGTAGCATGTACATGTATGTACAGCGGCCAGTGTGCAAGAAAGAAAATACAGCCACGTACGTACATACGGGCAGGGTCTCGAACGCCTACTCGCGCATACGTACGGCCAGGGCTCGTGTACATGGCTGGGTCGGAACGGAGAAACAACGTCATCATCGTGTTCATGGGGAGCCAACCAGCTGGGTCCGAACGAAATGCGTCGTCGTGTTCATCGGGAGGGCTTGGACGGAACAGGCGATGGAAACAAGGCCTGGCGTACCGCAGAACGGAGGAAACAGTCTTGTGTTTGACCGTCCACATTCGAAATGGGATCCTGTTCATCGAGAGGCGTCTGGCATACCGCAAAACGGAGGAAACAGACTTTGTGTTGGACCTCCTACCGTAGAAACGGGGTCCTATTGATCGGGAGGGGTGTGGCGTACCGCAAAACGGACAAAACGGACTTGTGTTGGAGCGCTACGATCGAAACGGGGGCCCTGTTCATCGGGAGGGGTGTGGCGTACCGCAAAACAGGACTCCACAAGATACTATTCATCTCCACCGTCGACCTCCTCCAGCCTCCACGGGCTACTGTTCATCCGCCGCCGACCTCCTCCAGCCTCCTCCTGCGGTTGTTCATCCACGGGCTCCTGTTCATCCAGCCTCCACCGCATGCTACTCCACCGGCTACTATTCAACCACCCCTCTCCACGGGATCCTGTTCAACCACCCCTTCACGGGCTACTGTTCATCCACCCCTCCACTGTCTACTATTCATCCAGCCCTCCACGGGGTCGTCCTGTTCATCCAGCCCCAACCGGCTCAATCGATCGGGTTCCTGTTCATCCAGAGGCAACGCCACGGGGTCCTGTTCATCCAACCCCACCTCTCACTATTTATCCAGAGGCAACGCTCACTGTTCATCTAGAGGCAGCATTGATCGACTTCAGTTAGCAGCAGTAGCGAAGGTATCGCTCGATCTGGTTCAGTTAACAGCCATCGATCGATCGCTTGGGTTCAGTAACGCGTAGCCTGCAGTGCAATCGCTCGGGTTCAGTTAGAGCCCAATGCCTCGCTCGGGTTCAGTTAGAGCCAACGCCTCGCACACATGCGCGTACGTGTACGAGAGAAATGCGCATCGCTCGGCCCCCGAGTACCCACCATAACCGGGAACTCACCGAAATTTTCCTCTCCCTCGCTTCTACCACAGTTTTTTCCATCATGGACGGCGCAAAGAATGTCATGCAGCTGCGTCTCCGGCCCGCCCAGGACGAAATGCCCATTTTCTGTCTTGATTTTTTGTCATAGAAGTAGGAGCCCACCACATCTATGATGATACCGGGTTTTGTCACAATTATAGTCATAGAAGTGTCATAAGTATGACAGGAAAAAAATTTGTTCGGCCCAAAATGTCACGGATGTGTCTTTTTTTTGTAGTGACTCCAAGACATCTCCTATCGCCTCCATGTGATCTCCTTGGATACCGACCATGTAACCCTAGATGCCCTACCTGGCGTGTATATAATCCAAGGGGTATAGCCTGTAGAGGGGACCGGATCACAATTATGTTCACCTAGCCCCAGAGACCACAACTTATGAGGTAGATCAAGCTTGTACTCGATACATCTCCATTAATATAAACAAGAGCAAGACGTAGGGTTTTACCTCCATCAAGAGGGCCCAAACCTGGGTAAACATTATCTCCTTTGTTCCTGTTACCACTGATCCGAGATTCATAGCTTGGGATCCCCTACCCCTAGGTCTTCCGGATTTCACACCGACATTGGTGCTTTCACTGAGAGTTCTGCTGTGCGGTCAAGAGAGGGATCGATGGCTCATCTGCAGATCAACTAAGACTCCGGCTACGGGAACGTACATGTCCCCGACCAACTTTTCATGTTCAGTAGAATGATATTTTGTGTTGACTTGGTAGGTTATCCAGCTTCCATCAAGAACTATGCCCCAGCTCAGATCATGAATTTCAGAGGCTTGGAATACACTGCGGACTCCCACGGCGAGCTTATTTTGTCAGGCTGGATTCCCTACTGGGTTGAGGGTCTATCAGATATCAGAGTCTCGACTCCGAAACCGATCTCCTTCGAGGACATCGGACCAGGCTCCCTGGCACCACCGGAGGAACCAAACATAACAACCCCAGGAGATCTCGCCTCGGCACCATGGCCTGGTGCTAGTCTAGCACCCATCTCAGAAAATACGTCGTATTTAGAACCAACCCTTGTGCCGGATCTGGAGTTGACTTCGGATCCCCGCCACGCTGAAGACATGCCGGGTTATACGCCAGGCATACTTTGAGTTAGCCCCGCCTAGAGCCAGGCCATGAACTTCGAGGAGTTATCTCAGCTGCATGAGATGCTCGACCGGATCCAGAGCTTATCAATCTCGGATGGCAAGACCTCAGTTTATGACAAGATCGGACTTAAAGTTGACAATCAGGAAATTTACGTCCCACCCATCACCCACCTAGTCGCCACGATCGATGATTTAACCGGCGTGCTAGACTATGACGAGGCCATTGACATGGATGAAGATGTCGACGGCTCTTCAAAAAACACTTCACCGTTGGTAAACACTGGCAAGTGGGCCGCAACATCTAGTAATGATGTATACATGGTCACCCCTAGAAACCCGTCAAGACATCAATGCAGACATGGACAGGGCACCAATGGGGACCCCAGCAGAAACAACGCCACCGCCAATAATGGCGGTGCGGCAGCCGAGGAGGCTGACGACCCAGGGAAGGATCCTCCAGCTTCCCCCGAGGGAGTACTGGATTAAGGTGTCCTCGAGCCATCGGTCCATTGCTTATGGGCCGGACAGATGAGCTACTACAGAGCCGAGCTAGGGTGTGGACTCGTGACCAGATAGAAGATCTTCAGAGTCGTCGTGTGCCCTCCAAGTCAAAGATTTAGCATGATCTTTCCTTTATTGTAACCGATCGTGTGTAACCCAAACCCTACCTGTCATGGAATTAACACGTCAGATGTCCTTAGTGTCAGGACTTAGTCACGAGGCCAACGCATCGATGTGGTAGCTTGAGAGGGGTTGAGCGGAATCAAGAGACGTAACACAAGACAGGGATTTAGACAACTTCGGTCCCTGGGAAACATCATCCGGTAAAAACCCTACATGCTGTTTGAGGCTATGTCTCATTATCATCACGAGGGAGTCGCCGTAAACCGGCTCTCCTCTTTGTGTCTAGCCCTAAGATTGTTTCTTCTTGCTTGTAGCCTGTCCCTCTTTGGGGAGCCCTGCCCCTCCTTATATATGCTGAAGGGGCAGGTTACATACGGAGTCCTATTAGGATTAGGACTAGTCTATCTCTAATACAAACCGGATACAAGTCCAGGTCTTAACTCCTTGTAAGACAAATATTCCTTATGCCTTTCCTCTTAAACCGGCCCACCATAGTATGAACCGGCCTTCATGAACCGCCCGTTGGGCCACCAGGTCTTGTCGCTCCTTGCACCCGCCTGCCGGATTACCAATGAGTCATGAACCGCCAAGTCTCAGCGGGGTCTTAATTAAACCGCCAAGTCCGGCTGGGTTAACTTCCGGCCGGTTTACACCGCGGGGTATATCCCCGACATTAGCCCCCAAGTTTAGCTTGGATTTATCCATGGTAAACTTATACTGCAAAATAAACACTAGAACAAATTTGACAGGTTGTGCTCCGGGTTAAGAATTCTTGTAGACAGGCACTTGATCATCCTTAAATCCTTGTCATTTCTTCCTTCCAAGTTAATAACCATCTTCATAATCATTTTGCTTGCAGAAGATATTTGTAAATAAAGAATCCATTTGAATCGGCCTTCAATGCTCTGACTTGACAAAAATATTAGTCTCTAAAATATTCAACTGATATCCAGCCGGCTTGAAGATGTAAAACTTGCTGGTTTATGATTACCACCATTGTCTGGTTATAAAAACTGATAATTCCGGGTCATGATTGTTGCCAACACCGGTTCATGATTGTTGCCAATGCCGATTCATGATTATTGATGACGTCGGGTTGCAGACACAAGGTCATAATGATTGGTGATGCCGGGTCAATCCAGTTTGCTCAAAACAGAGAATTTGAAAATAGTTCTTCGATAATAATATAATACCTGTAGCCCCCAAGTCTTGAGCAGAACAAAGTGATGGCTTAAGACTTGCTTTAATATAAATACTGCCACTTAAGAAGAAATCCATGTTGTTCATCCCGGTCACTTAGTAAAAACTGAATACTCCATATTATGTAGCCCCCAAGTGCCGGGTCATTATGCAATAATAAGCAGGGACTTTGTAGGTATAATCATATAGATTTGAGCAATGATGTGTAGCCCCCAGGGGCCGGCTCAGTAAGATAATATTGAGCTGGGACTTGATATATACTTCAATGAAAATAACATCATATGATGTAACCCCAATCATGGGGCTTGAATTCACGTCCACAAGGTTAAGAGCCTTGTGCTTTACCAACTGAGCAGTGAAACCTTCAATATAATGAATAAAAAGCTTTGTACCTTGAATTATTTGACAGGAGCAATTGGTAGCCCCAAGGGCCGGCTCATTATAATGTGATGAGTCGGGTCTTCAATAAGATGAACAAAGAATGACTTTGCATTAGCCCCCAAGTGTCATGGTGCATGCTTGCAGCGGCATGAGACTTGCATATTTGATGTAATCTCAACTTAAATAATGTAGCCCCCAAGTGCCGGGTCGTAAGCCTGCAGCGACTCGGGACTATTCCCTCCATTATAGAATAAATCATACCCATTGATAAAATAATAGCCATTGCGCTGAAGCGACTTTGAAAACCTTAATCATAATACTGGTTATTGATAACCATAATAGAAATCCAGCCATGTTGGCTATTTGAATAATATACCCAATGATTTATAAGCGCATAATTCCAATGGCGCAATCCAAATATATGCTGGCGACTTACAGTCCAAAGCCAGGACGGGTTAATAAACATCGGATAATTTTTCATCATATACTGGCGACTTATCGTCTTAAAGCCAGGCCGGATTAACAAACACCGGATAATTTATCATCATACTGGCGACACATAGTCGAAAGCCAGGCCGGTTTAATAAACGTCAGTGATTTATAATCATGCTTTATTCAACCTGTTTCTGCATACAACAAGTTTAAAGTGTCCTGGCAGTTTACTGCCGGACGGGTCATAATGCCCAACATATAACCTGGGTTTATAACCAAGGTTGCACTTAAGAATAATCAAATATGAAATATATCATACCTGTGAGATTGAATCATATTGCTGGTTTTACCAACTTTTTGTAGTAAGAGTGATAACCCCAATCTTGAGTAATGATAACTCCTTTCATACTGTGCCGGTTGATGATAAACCGTACTGGGTTGTGATAAACACCGGTTTAACCATGTATAATACTGGCGACTCGTAGTCAAACCAGACCTGGCTGATAGTCTCCAGATTATAACTTGATCCTGTATTGACAACTTGTAATTGAAAGTCAAGCTGGGTTAATGAACGCCGGTTTACTCCATAATAGGATGGTAATAGAAAATCAAACCGGGCAGATGGCCTCCTGATTAAGATTTGACCGTGTTCCATCAATTTGTAATTGACAGTTGAACTGGATTAACAATGTTATTGGTTTAAAAAACGCAACAAAAATCAAATAACAGTTATGAAAAAAATATGGAAGCAAAGGCAATGATAAGAACCGTTTGCAAAAACATGCTTTACTGAGCTGATCAGATGGTGTTACCACGGTTGGATAGGACCAAGCCCCCAATAGGAGTGATAATGGTTCAAGTCAGCCAGGTCCCCAAATGAAACCGTGGCATTTATGCCGATCAAGTGGCGTGGCAATGGTTCGGGTTCGACCAAGCCCCCAAGTGACTCTGTGGCCTTAGGCCGATCAAGAGGCGTGACTGGTTCAGACTTGACCATGTCCCCAAGTGATCTGGTGGCTTTCGCCTATCAAGAGGTGTTGCATTGGTTCGGACACGACCAAGGCCCCAAGTGATATAACATGGTGCTTTGAAAAGCTAACCCAAGAGGTAAACCGGAGGCCGCTTTAAGACAGAACCTCCGTGTAACCACGCATGATGTAAAAAAGAACAGAGACCCCGCTTTATGAAGCAGAAGCCCCCATGTGATCAATAATATGTTAGGCCAATAAGGCAGGATACCCATGTTTGAACCGCGCATCATGGTAGCAGGTCCTCTTCGGTAATTTTTAACTTTTTGGCAAGAGATAAATTCTTCTTGAACTGGGATCTTGAACCGGATATTGAGAGCTTCAAAGCTTTGTAAGGGACAAATTTACCTTGATCCGGATGTTGAACCGGTTTTGAAAACTTCAAAGCTTTGCGGGAGAAAGATCTCTCTTGAACCAGATTTTAAATCAGAATTTTCATCAGTATGGTAGTGTCCTCCGGAACCGGGTTATCATCTCCTCCCATGACCCGGAGTTCCCGAGTCATGTCACTGTAGCCCCCGAGTTTTAAGACTACTCGAGGAATTGGCTTGAGACTCTCCATATCTGACCATGATATAAACCAGTATGAGTCGTTCAACATCTCCGTGACATAACTTGTCCTGCACTGGAGAACTTGCAAGCCAGAGTAATTGCTCTTTTAAAGAAAGCAATATATAATATAAAATATATTGGATGGATTTCACCTGATGTGTTGAGCCGGAATAAATCGGTAGCAGAGTTGATGATCACTGCGGTAAAGTTGAAATGACGGGTGAGTCGGCCACGGGAGCGGGCAGATGAATCGGCCGCGGTGTTGTAAGCCGGTGCGGACGAGCAAGTTGTCCTCCTTGTTGTAAACCGGCATGGTCATAAAAGACGGCCAGTGCATTGTAAACCGGCA
Source organism: Triticum aestivum (assembly GCF_018294505.1). Taxonomy (NCBI): domain Eukaryota; kingdom Viridiplantae; phylum Streptophyta; class Magnoliopsida; order Poales; family Poaceae; genus Triticum; species Triticum aestivum. The sequence continues at coordinate 407,046,315 of NC_057795.1, forward strand.
CGGTCGCGAGAGACGGCCACGACGTTGTAAGCCGGCGCAATCGAGAGAGACGGCCATGGCGTTGTAAGCCAGTGTAGGAGTCCGTTGAGTAACAACGACCACCTGCGCCAAAAGATGTTGGCGTGTCTCCACCTCCACGGTATAATATCAATTTTTATCATAAATAATTTGCCCTGCATAAACAATATTGCAGACAAAGGCAAAGATAAACTTGTTCTTTGACAAAAACAACATGTGATAATAAAAACAAACTTGGATGGATATCACCTGATGCGTCAGGCCAGTAGTTATCCACCGCGGAGTTGATGATCACCGCGGTGAAGCGGAAATTAATCATGGGTGAACCGGCCGTGGCGTCGTAAGCCGATGCGGTCGGGCGAGTCAATCATAGGAGCAGTAAGCCACTCGGACGCCGAGTCTGCCACGGGGGTGGACGGGTAAGTCAATCGCATGCGTGATAAGCCGGATCATGTTGATGTATACTGGACCGAAGAAACCACGGCTTGCACATATATCCACTGAGCATTATGACACAGTCGGATGCTAGAGCATCATAATGGTGGAGCGAGTCGTATATCCATGACGCGACCTCCACTCTTGCAATGAATAATCATCCTGCATCAAAAAAACATCCAAAGCCAGAGTAATTGTTCTTTGATAAAAACAATATGTGTTTATAAAATAAACTTAGACGAATATAACCTAATTTGTACCAATGACGGATGATCCGTTTAACGCAACAAAGGCGGCTCGGGAAGACCGGCGACGCAATATAACCCCGGCGCCTCAACACGATAGAGATGGCTCAACGCAGCCCCGACAGCTCAACAGGCGGCTCAACGACAATGTAATAAGCGGCGATTGGCGGAAAAAAAACAGAGGAGACCGCAAAGGTGGCGGCTTGGCACTGCCAGGGGGAGCAGGGCGGTCCTTCATGGGCCACTTCTGCCACGGTCTGAGCGGCACGCACGACAATGGCCGTCTGGGCGGCTCAAAGACGCTGAGGGCCACTTAAGGCGCGGATGCTGACCCGGCAGCAGTCGGTGGCTCGCACTATTGATGGATGTGAGGACAAGGCGGAGACAAGTCTATGGCTCCCCCATGGCCTGAACACTGTATCCGATGCATCTTTGGTGAAGGTTAGACCAGACGTACAATTAGCCTCCGGAGGAAACATTGAGGAGTAGCAAACAGATGGACTTTTAGGCAATAATTGGCCTGGGAACATGTGCCCTTGTAGGTTTGCCCCTCCGTATAGCAAACGGATATTCTGAAAAAGTGAAAATTGATTGGCACGACTCGGTCTTTGCGCCAGGGAGTCGTATTGATCTAGTCTTATTGGACTATTTTGCCTTCACATAAAGAAAAATACCAACACCATACGCCTTGGATTTGCCTGCTACCACCACTGTGAATTTCCTCCGGACTTGTGCGCACACACCGCCACACGCAGCAGATAATCTCGCGCGCGTGTTTGTTCTGTTTCTGGGTCAAAGTACTACTCCTTAGATTTGACTCGGCCTTCACTTTTAGGAAAAGGCGTGAGTGAGATTCCCTCGAGACTTGGAGCCACACGCGGCTGTAGCGAGTTTTTTCCTTCGATCCGAAAAGTGAGACGCTTTTGATGGATTTCTGCAACGGAGCGAAAGGAATCTCCAGTTGGTTTCGGCGACCTTCGTAGGCAGCAGAACCCGATCCAGACGGATCGCCTGGTTACGTGCGGCCACGCGCGCAACCCTAAATTTTCCTTGAACCTTAAATCTCATAAATCTTCAAATCTGGAGTGATGAACTTGACGCTGATGAAAATCCTTTCAAACCAGCTTTTTTATCCGAAAAATTTGGCGAACTTCTCGAAACCCTTAGGAAAGATCCCTCCAAGAACTCAACACCACCGTGCGCAGGCCCCACGGTGGGCACCAACTATCATGGAATTAACACGTCAGATGTCCTTAGTGTCAGGACTTAGTCGCGAGGCCAACGCATCTATGTGGTAGCTTGAGAGGGGTTGAGCGGAATCAAGAGACGCAACACAAGACAGGGATTTAGACAGCTTCGGGCCCCGGGAAACATCATCCAGTAAAAACCCTACATGCTGTTTGAGGCTATGTCTCATTATCATCACGAGGGAGTCGCCGTAAACCGGCTCTCCTCTTTGTGTCTAGCCCTAAGATTGTTTCTTCTTGCTTGTAGCCTGTCCCTCTTTGGGGAGCCCTACCCCTCCTTATATATGCTGAAGGGGCGGGTTACATGTGGAGTCCTATTAGGATTAGGACTAGTCTATCTCTAATACAAACCGGATACAAGTCCAGGTCTTAACTCCTTGTAAGACAAATATTCCTTATGCCTTTCCTCTTAAACCGGCCCACCATAGTATGAACCGACCTTCATGAACCGCCCGTTGGGCAACCAGGTCTTGTCGCTCCTCGCACCCGCCTGCCGGATTACCAATGAGTCGTGAACCGCCAAGTCTCAGCGGGGTCTTAAATAAACCGCCAAGTCCGGCCGGGTTAACTTCCGGCCGGTTTACACCGCGGGGTATATCCCCGACACTACCGGTGTCTATATAAACCGACGGGCTTTAGTCTTTAGGGTTAGAGCAACATCCAATATCCCTTCAACCTAGGGTTTAGCTCGCCTGATCTCGAGGTAGATCGACTTTGTAACCATACCATACACATCAATACAACCAAGCAGGACGTAGGGTTTTACCTCCTAGAGAGGGCCGAAACATGGGTAAACACCGTGTTCTTCGTCCCTTGTTCCCCATTGATCCTAAATCAATAGCTCTTGACCCCCTACCCGAGATCCACCTGTTTTGACACCGACATTGGTGCTTTCATTGAGAGTACCACTGCGGATTGTCAAAGGATTGATGGCCCAACTATTCGTTGGAAATCTCGCTTGCGCTAGGGACATCTTTGTCCCCAGCCAGATATTCACGTTTAGTAGCATTAATTTACACGCCGACCTCACCATTCATTTGGACCAAGTTGAGAACCTCACCCCAGACCATATTGCCGACCACCGGAACTTAGAGTCTAGTGACGGCCCTCAGGAAAGCCCTGCTCATGTAGAATCCGCTACACCGAAGGAAGAACTCGCCGAGCCTGATGCCTTGACCTCGAATTCAGTGTGCATGAAGGGAGCAAACACTATCCGGGATCTGGCCTTAAAGCTGGATCCCATTGAACCATTCGAAGAACGTCCCGCCGAAATTCCAGGAGGCATGGCCCCGACGGGAACCTCTTCGGTAGACATCCTGTTGGATCGATTCCTCACCATGGGAATCTCCGTCAGCAGGCCTACAATCTACAACTATATCAGGCTTAAACCTAACAACAGAGAGATCCACAGCCCGTCGATCACGCATCTTGTCACTACCATCGAAAAAGCGGCAAAGGTATCACGATCTCCAAAGTTGAAAATAGTATATACCTGGCTCTCGAGCCCGGAGGCGGAAATCCATCGAGAGAAGAGCTCGGACTCAACCTATGATATGGGATCCGACCTCGAGTCTGCCCAACCACATACGAGCGCATGCTCGAACATTATGCGGCCAGATCCAGACATGCCCGAGCGTGGTTCATCGCTGCCGATGCTCTGGACTCACAGCAGACGGGAATGCTACAAAATTTCCCACCCACCCACATCAAATATTCCCCGGACGCGGGAAGTCCAGATGTATGGGACCTGATGTACGTCAAGTAGCAGCCCGAAGAAACGGTCCATCATTACTAGGCCAGATTTCTCTTGGTCAAAAACAAGATAACGGACTGCCGTGACGAAGAAATAATTGAAGCCTTTCGGTTTAACTGTCGGGGCGAAGGAATCCTAAACGTCCGCGTGTAAAGCTTCGCCGAACTATCAGTCATGGTATGCAAATATTGCGCCATGAAAGCGTCTGGAATTTGCAGCAAATGCGCATGGAGTCAGTCCCCGCCGCACAGCCTAGAGAAGCCCAGGCAAAACAAGCATATGCATGACACTCGCCCAAGCCCGAGCCAGTCGAAAAGAAAAACAGACTTAGAAAAGTCCTGGATGAGTTGCTGGATAAACCATTCCCCATACACTCGGCCCTGCTTAACGCAAATCTGACCCACAGGCTTTGATCTTGCTGGGTGGTGAGGCAGGTGGCCAAAAGTGGCGAGAATATCCATGGTGTCACACCCCCTCAGAGTCGATCAACAACGCCACCTCATGACAACAATGTTCTGACAGTCTACGAGACGTTCTCTTCAAACAATCAAAGGAAAAGGGCTCTTCGAGAGCTCGGACAGGTCTACCAGGTGATGGTCGCACAGCCATGGGCGGACACACCTATCATCTTTGATCAGAAGGATGAGCCAAGGTCCCCCCCCACGCGCCTGCCGCACTAGTCCTCGACCCCATAATTGATGGCTTTAGACTAACTGAAGTACTGATGGACAGGGGCAATGGCCTGAACCTCATTTATGAGGATACACTCAACAAGATGCAGTTCAACAGATCCCACATCGAGCCCAGCTATACCACATTCCGAGGAATTATCCCCAACAGGGAGGTGCGCTATTTCGGACGCATCACCTTGGATGTAGTGTTCGGTACTCACGATAACCACAGATCTAAACCCTTGTTATTCCACATTGTGCCCTTCCAAAGTGGATACCACACCCTATTGGGATGTGAGGCATTCTTGAGGTTCCAGGATATACCACATTACGGGTACATGAAACTCCAAATGCCAGGGCCCAATGGTGTGATCTCGCTCACCAACAATCCAAATAAAGCACTCTGAGCTAAAAATAAAACAGTGTCGCTCGCCCTTGAGGCACTTTCTGAGGCCCTAGCAACCGAAGAATTAACAGCGCTCCGCACTATAGTTAACAGGGACGACGTGGTCCTCAGTAATAGGTGAAAATCCACGTCATTCAAACCGGCTGACGAGATAGTAAAATTCCAAGTACATCCAACAGACCCAAACAAAACAACGTCCATTGGAGCACAGCTGGACCCCGCAGTTGGTGAAGCACTACGAGCATTCCTACATGAGAATTGGAACATATTTGACTGGCACCCTTCAGATATGCCAGGCATCCCACGGAGGCTGGCGAAGCACAACTTGAACCTCATAAAAGGCTTCAAGCCAGTCAAACAAACACTGCGTTGATTTTCCGAACCCAAACGACAGGCTATGGGTGAGGAATTGGCAAAGCTACTAGAGGCCAGATTCATCCTGAAATCAAGCATCCTGAGGGGCTAGCAAATTTGGTCATGGTACGCAAGAAGGACAAATCATGGTGGCTCCGTGTCGACTTCAAAGACTTAAACAAGGCCTGCGCTAAGTATCCCTTCCCCTTGCCCCGTATAGATAAAATCATTGATGCCACTACTGGACACGACTCACTATGCTTCCTCGACGCATACTCTGGATATCACTAGATAAAGATGAAGGAGTCCGACCAAGCTGCAACCACGTTCATCACCCCTTACGGGCCATTCTGCTTTAACACGATGCCTTTCGGGCTAAAGAACGCGGGAGCCACATACCAACGCATGATTCAAACATGCCTGGAAAACCAAATCGGCAAAACAGTCGAGGCATACCTAGACGACATGGTTGTTTAAACCAAAAATGTCGATTAACTCATTGATGACCTTCGCCCGACCTTTGAAAATTTACGGGCTTACGATATACGGCTTAACCCAGACAAGTGCGTCTTCGGGGTCCCCGCCAAAAAACTGCTCAGATTTATTGTCTCCCATAGAGGGATTGAGGCCAATCCAGCTAAAATCAGAGCCCTATCCTAGCTAGCAATACCGACAGAGCTGAAGCATGTTCAGAAGCTGGCAGGTTGCATATCGGTGCTAAGCCGTTTCATCTCCCGTCTTGATAAAAAGGCACTACCAATCTACAGGATACTTAAAAAAACAAAAAACTTTGAGTGGACCGATGACGTGACTACGACACTAGAGGAAATCAAAACACTCCTGACAAGTAACCCTATCCTAGCGCAACTGGTATCAACGAACCTATGCTGCTGTATATCTCGGCCACTAATCAAGTGGTGAGCGCGGTGCTTGTTGTAGAATGAGAATTAGAGGGCCACAAGTTCTTGGTCCAAAAGCCAGTCTACTATGTGTCAGAGGTTCTCACACCGTGCAAATCTTGTTATCTACACTACCAAAAGATAACTTATACAATCTTTATGGCGTCCCGAAAACTGCGAGGCTACTTTCAAGAGTGTTCGGTAACAGTGGTATCTGAGGTACCCCTAAATGATATCATCAATAACAGGGACGCATTGCCAAATGGACCATAGAGCTCCTTCCCTTCAAAACCGTGTACAAACCACACCAAGCTATTAAATCTCAGGTGTTGGCTGATTTTCTATCCAAATGGACAGAAGCCGAACTCCCCAGGGAACATAGTTCATATGCACACTGGACAATGTACTTTGATGTCTCTAAAATGCTAGACGGACTGGGGGCCGGGGTGATCCTGACATCCCCCACAAGCGATAATATTTGGTATGTTCTATAGATCATGTACACGGATTCCAATAACTCAGCCGAATACGAGGCATTGTTGCATAGCCTTACGATGGAAACGTCAATGGGTGTTCGGTAGCTAGAGGTGCGGGGAGACTCGAACCTCGCAATCTCCCAGGTCAATGGAAAATTTGACGCCAAAGACCCGAAAATGGCGGCATACAGAAATGTCATCCTCAGGATGTCGGCCCGATTCGAGGGTCTAGAATTCCACCACGTCTCTAGAGATAGTAACCAAGCCGCGGATGTCCTTGCCTGCATGGGCTCCAAGCATGACCCAGTCCCTACCAACAACTTCCTAGAAAGGCTCTTCAAGCCATCCGTGGTATGGTAGGATGGGGACAGCGGCACGATAGCCGATGAGGCCACCCAAATCGCTCCCGGACATCGAGCCCGAGTACTACATCATCGGGGGGCTCTACACTCAAAGAAACACCCTCGGCCCATGATATCATGGCCATAATCGGACCATGGACTAAGCCCCTACTTGCGTACCTCCTGCGACAAGAACTTCTCGATGATCAGACGGAGGCACAATGCATAATCCGGTGCTCGAAAGCATATAAGGTCCATGAAGGCGAGCTTTATAGAAAGAGCACTACGGGGGTCCTCCAGAGGTGCAACTCTGAAGAGGAGGGGTAGCAGCTTCTCACCGAGAAACATGCCGGCATGGGAGGCCACCACATGGCAGCTAGGGTCTTGGTCAGTAAGGCCTTCCGTGCAGGATTTTTCTGGCCCACAGCCCGCGTAGACGCACACACGTTAGTCTAGGCATTGCATTGGGTTGGGTGCCAGCTATTAGCTAATCAAAGTCAAATACCCCCTATAGCTCTTTGGACGATACTAATAACCTGGCCATTCGCAGCCTTGGGGCTGGACATGGTTGGACCACTTAAAGGGGGACCAAGAAATAAGTATTTGTTGGTTATGGTCGACAAGTTCACTAAGTGAATCGAAGCAAAGCCGGTAACCTCTGCAGAATCTGGACCAGTTGTTGACTTCATATCCAGTGTCGTACACCGCTACGGTGTTCACATAGTATAATCACTGATAACGGGTCCAATTTCACCGCCTAAGAAGTTCAAGATTGGTGTGCTAAGATGGGCATAAAGCTCAATTACGCTTTAATGTATCAACCGCAAACTAATAGGCAGGTAGAGCGAGCAAACAGACTCATCATGAGCGGCATAAAACCTCACATAATCTACTCACTTGAAGAATCAGATTGCCACTGGGTAGAGGAGCTCAACTTTGTGCTATGGGGGCTACGCACCATTCCTAACGGTCAACATGTTACACCATGTTTTTATGGTGTGTGGCACTGAGGCATTTATCCCATGTGAAATTATCCATGACGGACCTAGAGGTACGCATGTACAAGGAGAAGGAAGCCGAGCTAGATTGACAGGACGACCTGGATGCCCTAGAGGGAGAACGCGACATTGCTCTAGCGCGCTCCGCGTTTTATCAATAGCAAGCACAACGTTACCAGAATCCGGAGGTTCGTGCGAAGGCATACAACTTGGGAGAGCTCGTCCTCCGCCTCCCTGAGAAACAAAAACATAAGTTTTCACCCAAATGGGAGGGCCCCTTCATTATAGATGAAGTACTCGTGGGAGGAGGCATACCGCCTTCGCAGCCAGTCCGATAATCGCCTTGAACCAAACCCGTGGAATTCAGCTCGGTGTCGGTGTTTCTACGCCTAGTTTGGCATCGTCATCACCACTCTCCATGCTCCTTCGGTTCCTCTCTCTCTCTCTCTCTCTCTCTTACTTTTGGAACTTCTTACCTTCCAATCTATAGTCCAGATAAACCGTACCATGCCAAGTCACTATTGTACACATCTTCGGATGTACTACCCAGCTTTACCTGGGGGCTCCTTTTAAAGAAGCTAATTAATATATTCAGCATACAACGCGCTTATCTTGCTTGAATCCATATCCTTCTCATATCTTTCAAGCCATTATATGCACCTGTTTGACTTAAGTCCTTTGCCAAGCTGGGTTGCCTCGCTCCTGTGATCACCCCTGTGTTTCCGATTGTTCGGCCAGGGAGTAAAGGGAGTACCTCTGCAATTTTTACGACCAGGTAACCTAGATACGTACCTTAAACGGGTGAAGCCAAAGCTGGCGTTCTTACAGGAAACAACGGGTCGGCCACGAGGGAAGTGAAAATAACCAGGCGCTCGTCACCATCCCACTATCCTTGGTTCCTAAAAACCACTAACATCCGCATACCATTGGTATCCGGACCTGCAATGTATGATCAACATACCACACCCGCGGAAAGGAACCCTTGGTGGATATATTTTCTTCGGAAGATGTTGTCGGTGTTCTGGGAATGAGGGTCCCCAGACTTGCCTGCCTGTGGCGTGGCTCAAGTGGTGGCCCAGTACGGCCCGTCTTCATCAATACAAGACTCAAGACCCTCGCGAGGGGCCAAGCCTCACGGGGAGGACGACGCAAGGCTTCCTGAGGCACGGCCTCGCTAGGCAGGCTCGCGAGGAGGCGGAGAGATCAAGGCAGGGTACTTCGCGGGGTGCTCGTGACGCAAGCCATGACGATCGAGACCAGGAAAGCGCCAGGCAGGCACCGGCCTGTGCAGTGTCCTTGTTTCCTCTTTGGTGCAAGGGGGCAAGCACAGACGTGGAGTACCGAGGCATCAAGCAAAGGTTGCCATTTCAGTGCAACGAGACCAAGACCAGCGGAGCGGCAGGATGGAGGTCACCGTGGAGCCCAAGATGGCGTCATCATCAGTGCTTTTGGTAGCCGAAGACCAACTTTAGTCAGGATAACTTGTACTAGATGTTCCCCTTCGAAATGGCCGTTGTTGGTGCCCTTCCCGCTCAATATTTGGGAAGAGGCCCACGACCTCTATAAAAAGAGCTAGCCACCATAGAGTAGGGGATCCAGATTTTGGGAAGACTAGAGAGAGAGAGAGGTGATCGAACTCACCCAAGCAGTTCATCACACCAGCTCAAGAACACCTCTTGCGAGGCCGTTCTTCCCATGTACTGTTCATAATCAGCCCCTGAGGCAATCCACTACACCACACACTAGAGTAGGGTATTACACCACAAAGGTGGCCCGAACCAGTATAAATCTCGTGTCCCTTGTGTTGTTCATCGTTTTCAGCATAGATCTCACGAGATGATAGGATGTAGATAGATAGGGAGAGATCTTCGGCGCACCCCAGAGTTCGAACCTCAAGGGTCTGCCGGAACCCAACATCTGACATTTGGCACGCTAGGTAGGGGTGTGCCGGAGCTCTCCCTTCCGTCGACCCGTTCCCCACCAACACCAGCTCTACCCTTATGGCGGCCAACACACTGCCCCCTCCAGCTGTTGACGCCGGCGCAGAGACAAGGGGGCTCCGAGCCCTGGTCCCCGCCTTGCGACAGGTGCAGCGGCCGCGCAAGTTCAAGCCGGACATGCCACCGCGCTACGACGGCATGGCCGACCCGCAGGCCTTCCTGCTGGCGTATGAAGAAGCCGTCCTCAAGGCCGGGGGCGATGACAAGGTTATGGCGAACTAGTTGCCCATGGCCCTCACCGGTGTCCCGTGCATGTGGCTGCTCCACCTGCCGGCGGCTTCTGTGGCCTCCTGGGAGGACTTGCGCAACCTCTTCCTCGCCCATCATGCTGCGCCAGCACCCCTAGTCGTCGCGGCCATCCTGGGCGGATTGCAGGCACCACCTTCGAGCCGCCACGTCAAGCTGTACGTCCGCCAGATTGGCGCCACCCTCAAGCGCCGAGAAACCCCCCGGCTTGGGTGGCACCCAAGGCTGATCTGACCTTTAGCTCGGATGATCACCCCTCCAACACCGCCTATTCGGGCGGGCTCCCGATGCTATGCACCCCCACCATCTACCAAGTGGCCGTCACCAGGACCCTCATCGACGGTAGTGCCGGCCTCAATGTGCTCTCGGTGGAGGCCTTCAGCCTCCTCCACGTGCCGCTAGAACGGCTTCAACCCAGCAGGCCCTTCTCGGGCGTCGGAGGCGGTTGCACTGGCTCCTTGGGGCAGATCCGCCTCCCGGTGACCTTTGGCGCTCACGACAACTTCCGCACGGAGCTGATCGACTTCGACGTTGCCCCCACCGGCCTCCCGTACGATGCCATCCTCGGCTACCAAGCCTTGGCCCAGTTCATGGCAGCAACTCACCCGGCATACAACCTCATGAAGATGCCCGGGAGCAACAGCGTCCTTACCGTGTCCAGAGACACCGGGGATGCACTGCAGGTGCTCAAGCTTTCTGTCGAGACGGCCGCGGTGGCGCAGACCGCCAGCGCAGATGTCCTTGATCCCAAGGGGGCTGCGCCAGCTAAGAAGAAACAACTATTCAGCCAAGACAAGGCGGAGACCAAGCAGGTACCGGTCGACGAGGATGGATCCACTGGCGCCACCTTCACCATAGGCGCCAACCTTGAGCCTGCGCAGGAGGAGGCCTTGGTCAGGTTCCTGCACGCTAACAAAAGGTGTTTGCATGGGAGCCTGATCAGCTGGCAGGAGTCCCAAGGGATGTGATTGAACATCGTCTCAACGTGTGCCCCAACATGCGCCCCGTGAAGCAAAAGGCAAGGCGGCAGTCCACTGAAAAGCAGGCCTTCATCATCCAAGAGACCCTCAAGTAAGAGGCCGCAGGAGTCATTCGTGAGGTCCGCTACCCTGATTGATTGGCCAACCCTGTTGTCGTGCCAAAAAAGGGAGGAAAGGAACGCATGTGTGTCGACTTCACCAACCTCAACAAGGCCTGCCCGCAGGATCCATTCCCGCTCCCTCGCATTGACCAGATCATCGACTCTACTGTTGAGTGTGACCTATTATGCTTCCTGGATGCCTTCTCGGGCTATCACCAGATCAAGATGGCGGTAGAAGACATGGAGAAAACGGCTTTCCTGACCCCGTGCAGAGTGTACTGCTATACTTGCATGCCGTTTGGGCTGTGTAACGCAGGAGCGACCTTTCAGCAGCTGATGCACATCGCCTTGGGCTGGCAGCTTGGGAGAAACGCTGAAGCTTACGTCGATGACATTGTGGTGAAGTCTCGGGAGGCGAAAACCCTGATACAGGACCTGGAAGAAACCTTCGCGAGCCTCCGTGAAGTAGATCTGCGGCTCAATCCGGAGATGTGCGTATTTGGAGTCCCTTCGGGCAAGCTCTTGGGCTTCCTCGTGTCCCACAGGGGCATCGAGGCCAACCCAGAGAAGGTCAAGCCAGTCGAAGACATGAGCCCGCCGAAGACCCTCAGAGAAATGCAGAAGCTCACCGGGCGTGTAACCGCGCTAGGACGTTTCATCTCCAAGCTAGGGGAGTGGGCACTTCCCTTCTTCAAGCTAATGAAGAAGAAGGGCCCATTAGAGTGGACTGAAGGGGCCGACAAGGCATTCCAAGATCTCAAGAAGTACCTTACCAGCCCTCCGGTGATGGTAGCTGTCGGTGTCAAAACCGGCGGATCTCGGGTAGGGGGTCCCGAACTGTGCGTCTAGGCGGATGGTAACAGGAGACAAGGGACACGATGTTTTACCCAGGTTCGGGCCCTCTTTATGGAGGTAAAACCCTACGTCCTACTTGATTGATATTGATATTGTGGGTGTTTACAAGAGTGGATCTACCACGAGATCAAGGAGGCTAAACCCTAGAAGCTAGCCTATGGTATGATTGTAATGGTTGTTGTCCTTCTACGGACTAGAGCCATCCGGTTTATATAGACACCGGAGAGGGCTAGGGTTACATAGAGTCGGTTACAATGGTAGGAGATCTACATATCCGTATCGCCAAGCTTGCCTTCCATGCCAAGGAAAGTCTCATCCGGACACGGGATGAAGTCTTCAATCTTGTATCTTCATAGTCTTGGAGTCCGGTCGATGATGATAGTCCGGCCGATGACAGTTCGGCTGATGATGGTAGTCTGGCTATCCGGACTCCCCCTAATCCAGGACTCCCTCAGTAGCCCCTGAAACAGGCATGAATGACGATAAGTCCGGCGCGTATATTGCTTGGCATTGCAAGGCGGGTTCCTTCTCCGGATGATAGAAGATTGTGAACACCAGGATATTGTCCGGCTCTGCAAAATAAATTCCACATTCCATCGTAGAGAGAATAATATATACACAAGTTCAATCTGCTGACGTTTTTTGCGGCATGACGTCATGCCACTACCAAGCCATTACTTGAATCGTTTTTCACTCTACCACCTCAGCGCATTTTAGCGAATCGGTTTCCATGGCACGTCTTGTCGAAGCAGAGATCGTGTTCCCCCTTAATCCGGGATTCTCATCAATACGGACGTGGGTAACCCAACCGCGCCATTGATGGTGACGCTTGGGGGATAAGCGAGTTTTACCAGGCCGGTGGGGGACCCGTAGACTTCGCCTGCCCATATAAGGGATAAGGATTCACCTTTTCACCTACGCCTTCTTCCTCCTTTGCTTATCCATCTCCGCACACTCGAGCTCCAGCGCCCAAGCCCGCACATCTCGCCTCAACCTTCCCCAGTTATGTCCGGAGCAGGAGGCAAGTGGATGACCTCCTCCGTTACGGAGGAGCACATCGAAAGACTGCGCAGCGCCGGCTACCTGTCCCGCGACATCGCGCACCGGCTGCCCGATGAGGGGCAGCTCATCCCCACCCCCAGGCCCCAAGAGAGGGTCGTTTTTCTTCCCCACTTCCTCCGCGGACTGGGCTTTCCACTTCACCCTTTTGTCCGGGGGCTCATGTTCTACTACGGCCTGGATTTCCATGATCTGGCGCCGAACTTCATCCTCAACATCTCGGTGTTTATCGTCGTGTGCGAGACCTTCCTCTGCATCTAGCCCCACTTCGGCTTGTGGCTCAAGACCTTCAATGTCAAGCCGAAGGTAGTGAAGGGCACTCAAGCGGAGTGCGGAGGCGCCATGTTGGGCAAGATGCCCAATGTCCTTTGGTTCAAAGGGGCCTTCGTGGAATCTGTCAAGGGGTGGCAATCGGGGTGGTTCTATATCACCGAGCCGCGCGACCCTAAGTGGGCGGCGGCCCCCGAGTTCAGATCTGGTATCCCCACGTAGCTCACCTCCTGGAAAGAGAAGGGCTTGTTGTGGGGTAGTTCGGAGGAGCTGACGGGACTCCAAGCCTGTATCCAGAAGCTGGTGAAGAAGCTCAGGCTGGTTAACATGGTCCAAGTCATGCTCGTCCGCCGAATTCTCCCATGCCAAGAGCGGGCATTCAATCTGTGGGAGTTAAATTCGGAACAGCACCAGGCACTGAGCGGGCTCTTCGACACGACGTATGAAGGCGCCTGGAGGGTGCTGTTTAAGGGCGCCGAAGCCCCCGCATCCGCGACTGAAGATCGCGGATTTTGCTCGCAGCGCCAGGCTGACGAGGTAAGTGATTCTACCCCTTTACGGGACACTTTCTTTTCATAGTTTGACTGTATGCGGGTTTTAATTTCCCCTTTTCCTTTGACAGGACTAGATGAGGAAGGCGGAGCAGATTATCTGCCCGGCTCCTATGCCAGAAAACCCAGTAGACGCCCGTCTAGCGAGGCTGCTGGTTCCGGCACCGCACGTGGTGCCGGAGAAGAAGGCCAAGAAGGAGGCCACGGGTGCTCGAAAGAGTTCCCATTTTCAGGTGTTCGACGACTCCGGGGCGGACTCCTCCCCCGAAAACGAGGAGGAGAAAGAGGACTCTCTCCCAGAGGGGGGAGAGAGGAAGAGGAAGGCTTCCCCAACAGGGGAGGCCAAAGGGTCCGAGAGGGGAAGGACTATTCCCCCGGACAGCTCCGCCAACATCAACGTTGGCGAGGAAGAATGGCCTTCAAGGGCCAGGCCTCCAGCGAGATCGTAAGTATCCGGATTCCTGAGTGATCTATAATTTCTTTTTCTGTGTCACATAGTGTCATTCTGATGCCGCATGCTGCCTGTAGTCCGGCCAATGATGATCTCCCCGCTTCATCGAGCGGGTCGTTGGCTCCGTCGGATGTAGACTCCATCCCGACCGCCTCCACCCCTCGTGACACCGAGGACGCCGAGGTGGGATCCCAAGAAGGGACTCATCAGGGGGAGGCTCCGGAGGCGCCACAAGGCGGCCTCCCGGACTTTGCGCCGGACTCCATATCAGAACCCGTAGTGGTTCCGGAGTCCGGCCGGCGGCCCCTTCGCATGAAGGGCAAGACCGTGACGCCGGCGGCTTCCGTCCAACCGGAGGCGCCGGACAATTTGTTGGAGGCACTCCAGAGCACTTCCATCGAGGAAGAACACCGCACTATTATAAGTGCGGTGATTCAGAAGGTACAGCTCGCCAAGAGCAGGCTGACCGAAGCCTGCAGTAGCCTTCTATCAGGCTTTGAGGTAAGAAGTTAAAAATATGCAATGTAATACCGCATAGACAGTAGCCCCTGATGCTCGGTTCGGTGTTCGGAAAGAAAAGCCGGACTAAGGATCTGAAAAAAAAGAAGATATACGCAGGGTTGCTAAAAAATTATGTCAATATGGGTTGCAGGTTGCGCTGCTGACCTCTGCCGCACTGACTGCGGAGGTCGGTGCTTTGAAGCAGGAGCTCGAGCGGTCCGAGCAACAGCTCGGCCGCGCCAAGAAGCAGCTCCAGGACAAAGAAGGTGAGTAACACCACTTTGAACTTGTACCTTACAGAAAAGGATTTAGGTTGCAACAAAAAAAACAAGGATAACATGGGTACTGCAGGGGCCACGAACGAGGTGGCGACCCTGAAGGAGGCTGTGTCTGCGGCCGAACGCAATGCGGCCGTGGAACGGGCAGAGCGAGAAAAGCAGGAGGCGCGGGTGGCAGTGGTTCAGCAAGAGCTCCAGGCTCTCATGGAAAAGCATGAGAGTTTGGAGCGTGACTCAAAGACTCGAGAGTCCGAGCTTGCCTCGGCTCTCGAAAGTGCCAAGACTGCCAAGGCCGATGCCCATAAGTCCCCGAATTCGGAGCTCTCCAGGGGCGTTTGCAGATCTTCCTCGCAGCGTGTCTGATGCCGCCGCATTCTACCGAGCCGAGGAGGGGAGCTCAATGGAGAAGGTCTTCTGGTCTCAGTATTCTGAGGCCGGCCATCCGGTGCCCCCTAGCGACCAGCTAAAGCAGCTGGTCGAGCTCCACAAGGTGGCCGAGCAGGCCATGAAGGGCCTCATAGTTCGGCTGTGGCCTGGAGAGGCCATGCCTAGGAGCTACTTCGGTCTCGTGCGACGGTTGTTGGATGCGTGCCCCTGGGTGGAGGTTATCAAGCGCTCCGCCTGTATTGAAGGTGCTCGTCGGGCCCTTGCCCGCGCAAAGGTGCATTGGGGCAAGCTGGATGCGGAGAAGCTAATCACTGACGCGCCACCAACGGGCAAGGAATATCATACGCCCGAGATGTACTATAAGACTGTCCTGAAGGGCGCCCGCAAAATTGCGGACGAGTGCCCCATGGATGTAATTATTGAGTAAATTCGCAATGTGTTATCCTGTGCGCTGAAAACTTTGTTCATATGCGCTAAGCAACGCTTGTTAATTTAAAATATTACCTTCTGTGCGGCCGTTTATTAAATCTGAGAGATGGCAAGTCGTCGGCTTCAGCCCCCATGCCACGAGTGCTGGGGAGTTCGGGATAAACTTGAGCACTCTTGTTCCCATTTTTGGGTCCATCTTGGGAGGCGCTCAACACAACGAACAAGGCAACCGGAATTATAGAGCTTGAACACTCTCACTTAGCCATAGAATTCTATAATTTTAAATTTCGGCGAAGCCCCTAGTATTCGGAAGACCGAATTAGGGGCGCTATCCACGCCTTCGTTGGACATTATCCGGAACTTCGCTCGAAGCGGCGTAGGTCTTTAAGGACCCGAAAGGACCTCTCGAACAGCGACCAGTCTCTCGCTTTATCATGACAGTCAGTTTTAGCTTTCTCCACTGAGGCATTAACCCGGCTCAACCGGGGCGCAATCGCAGTGGTTCTCCCAGTGCTACCTTAGCCGATAGAACGGAACATAAGGTGCCAAACATGGGAGCCGGGCAAACCCAACTATTGACCCAAGACATGATTCGGAGCCGATTCATATAATGCTATAAGTTTGGGGTGCCGCACTTGTGAAAGTGTCCGGACTTTATCGCACCATAATGCGGGGAACATAAGCCCCTGGTGTATTTGGCCGTACCAAAATGTACGGATGCAACATGTCGTAAATGAACATATATATATATAAGGTAATGCAATTATGGGCAAAAAGTTCTGCATTTTATTCGAGAAGATATACTATGAGTGCGAAATGATACAAATAGTGCGGAAAGCAAGGGATTGGCCGAATTAAAGGCGTCTCCCTCCAGGGGTAGGCCGCAGAATGGTGTATTTAACTAATTTAATGCTCGTAATGGAGACCACCTGAGTGTTCGTCGCAGCCTTTGTCTCTCCCTGGCTGTTGCATCATGATTTCGGCAGGTTCGACGCCGGACAGAGTTCTGTATATATAAAAAAGAGAGAAATAAAAGATAAAAAGAGCGACACACTTGGGAGCCCCTGGTGTGGTCGAACCGCACTCTGGGTCTGTTGTGGTTGTGCCTCTCCCCCTATGCCCATGGTATCTCCAGGGCGTAATTATGTACGCGGAGAGTTTGTCTTACAATTGTGCGAGGGCTGGGGTTGAGGCCGCATTGCTACGCGTGCTCGGAACGTGCCAGGTGGTCTTGGTGGATGTTGCTCCAGGCGTGTTTGGCCGTGTCCGGTCGTTTAACGGCCGGACTCGAAAATTGCCTTAAAAGGCTGCTCTGTACTTCTGTCGCGAGAGCCGCTGTATGTTCCTCCGTTCGGAGGGAGGGTTCCGTGTTTCCATTGACCGTGATGACTCCACGAGGGCCTGGCATCATGAGCTTAAGGTATGCATAATGCGGCACCGCGTTGAATTTTGTGAACGCGGTTCGTCCGAGAAGGGTGTGATAGCCACTGCGGAATGGGACTATGTCGAAGATTAACACCTCGCTTCGGAAATTATCCGGGGATCCGAAGACCACTTCCAGTGTGACTGAGCCTGTACAACTGGCCTCGACACCTGGTATGACGCCCCTGAAGGTTGTCTTTGTAGGTTTAATCCTTGAAGGGTCTATGCCCATCTTGCGCATTATATCCTGATAAAGCAGGTTCAGGCTACTACCGCCGTCCATCAGGACTCTCGTGAGGTGAAATCCATCGACGATTGGGTCTAAGACCAATGCGGCGAATCCGCCATGGCGGATACTGGTCGGATGGTCTCTTCGATCGAAAGTGATCGGGCAAGAGGACCATGGGTTGAATTTTGGGGCGACTGGCTCCATCGCGTATACGTCCCTTAGTGCACGCTTCCGCTCCCTCTTGGGGATATGTGTTGCGTATATCATGTTTACTGTCCGAACTTGAGGGGGGAATCCCTTTTGTCCTCTGTTTTTCGGCGGCCGGGTCTCTTCCTCGTCATCGTTGTGTAGCCCCTTGTCATTGTTTTCGGCGATTAATTTGCTTGCCTGCTTGAATACCCAACAATCTCTGTTGGTGTGGTTAGCTGGCTTTTCGGGGGTTCCATGTATTTGACAGGAGCGGTCGAGTATTCGGTCCAAATTGGACGGGCCCGGAGTGGTTCTTTTGAATGGCTTCTTCCATTGACCGGGTTTGGAGCCTCGGAATCCGGCGTTGACTGACGTATCCTCATTGCTGTCGCCGTTAATGCGGCGTTTGTTTTTGTTTCGACACAACTTGCCATTGCGGTCCTTGGTATCTGGACTGCCAGCATTTTTGCTGAGGTTGTTGCTGCGAGCTAGCCAGCTATCCTCTCCCGCACCAAAGCGGGTCATGAGTGATGTGAGGGCTGCCATGGATTTCGGCTTTTCCTGTCCTAGGTGCCGGGCCAGCCACTCGTCGCGGATGTTATGTTTGAAGGCAGCAAGGGCCTCTGCATCCGGACAGTCGATAATTTGATTTTTTTTGTTAAGAACCGTGCCCAGAATTGCCTGGACGATTCGTCTGGCTGCTGGATTATGTGGCTTAGGTCATCTGCGTCTGATGGTCGCATATACGTGCCCTGGAAGTTGTCGAGGAATGCGGCTTCCAGGTCTTCCCAGCATCCAATTGACTCTGCGGGCAGGCTGTTAAGCCAATGTCGAGCTGGTCCTTTAAGCTTGAGCGGGAGATATTTGATGGCGTGAAGATCGTCGCCGCGGGCCATATGTATATGGAGGAGATAATCCTCAATCCAAACCGCGGGGTCTGTTGTGCCATTGTAGGATTCGATATTAACGGGTTTAAACCCTTCAGGGATTTGATGATCCATTACTTCGTCAGTGAAGCATAGTGGGTGTGCGGCGCCTCTGTATTGAGCAATATCGCGACGTAGCTCGAGAGAGCGTTGTCTGCTGTGTTCGGCCCGGCCGGAGTAGTTGTATCCAGCGCGACGGTATTCGTCGTGGGTCTTGGGGCGCCCACGTGATCCATAGATAGATCTGGATTGTCTTGTCTTGTCCTCCAATATATCCCGCAAGTCCGGTGCGTTCCCCCGTGGCCTCATGCTTTTTGAGCGATGCCGGGGTACGGTTTTGGTGGAGGGCTTGCACGCCTCTCTGTCGCGGCCACGAGGTGGTCGGTCTACCGTATTGTGCACTGGTGATGTAGGTTTGTACGCTTCCTCCTCTAGTCGGGGGAGCAACTTGCGTTTTGGGTAACTTTTGGAGGGGCGTTCGAGTTCATACTCTTCGGCCGTGAGGACCTCGGTCCATCTGTCGGCCAGTAGGTCTTGATCAGCTTGAAGTTGTTGCTGCTTTTTCTTTAGGCTGTTTGCCGTGGCCATTAGCCTGCGTCTGAAACGCTCTTGTTCGACGGGATCCTCAGGCACAACGAATTCGTCGTCATCGAGGCTTGCCTCGTCTCCAGAGGGAGGTAAGTAATTATCATCCTCGACCTCTTCGTCTGCCTCCCTCTCGTGAGGGCTTGCTTCTGCCTCCTCCTGCGCTGGATCGTGCTGGAAGGGGTTGTCTTCGGCACTTTCCGGGGTGTTATTATCTCCTGTGCCGGAATCTCCATTCTTGCTATGGCGGGATTTAGAGCGGCGGCGCTGACGTCGGCGCTTGGGCTGTTTCTTTAAGGAATCGGCCTCCGTTGCTTCTTCGCCGTCCCCATCTTTTGGGGTGTCCACCATATATATGCCGTATGATGAGGTGGTCTTCCAGTGTCCTGTAGGCACTGGTTCTTGATAGTCTCCGGCATCGTCGTCCATACCGTCGATGTCTTCGGAGTCGTAGTCGAGTACGTTGGTTAGATCGTCGACAGTGGCTACGAAGTGGGTGGTGGGTGGGCTCTGAATTTCTTCGTCATCCGCGTCCCAACCATCCTGGCCGTAGTTCAGCCAGGGCTCTCCGGATAGTGAGAGATGCTTCAGCGAATTTAAGATATCACCGAAGGGTGAGTGCTGAAAGATGTCCGCAGCGGTGAATTCCATGATTGGCGCCCAATCGGATTCGACTGGCAGGGGCGCAGGAGGTTCGGAGTCCGGCAGGGAGTCCAGCACCTTGGAGTCATGAGCTTTATGCGGGATAAGGTAAGTGTTTGGCTCCATCGCCGTAGAAGTTGCAACTCCCGAGGCGGTGTCCAGCCATCCGTCCTCGATCTGAGCGATCAGCTCCGGACTATGGGTCGGAGCGGATTCGTGCGCGGCCTCCAAGGTGTTGTCCGGCGGCAGAGTTAGGTCATGCCCATCGTGACAGCGCGGCACGCTCGGCTGTGGCTCAGATCCATCGAAGATCAAGTCCCCGCGGATATCGGCCGTGAAGTTTAGGCTTCCAAACCTGACCTGATGGCCAGGGGCATAGCTTTCGATCTGCTCCAGATGGCCAAATGAGTTGGCCTGCAGTGCGAAGCCGCCGAATACAAAGATCTGTCCGGGGAGAAAAGTCTCACCCAGGACTGCGTCGTTGTAGATTGAAGAGGCCATCAAGCCTATCGGTGACGACACAGAGGAACTCTCAATGAAAGCACCAATGTCGGTGTCAAAACCGGCGGATCTCGGGTAGGGGGGCCCGAACTGTGCGTCTAGGCGGATGGTAACAGGAGACAAGGGACACGATGTTTTACCCAGGTTCGGGCCCTCTTGATGGAGGTAAAACCCTACGTCCTGCTTGATTGATATTGATAATGTGGGTGTTTACAAGAGTGGATCTACCACGAGATCAAGGAGGCTAAACCCTAGAAGCTAGCCTATGGTATGATTGTAATTGTTGTTGTCCTTCTACGGACTAGAGCCATCCGGTTTATATAGACACCGGAGAGGGCTAGGGTTACATAGAGGTACGAGATCTACATATTTGCATCACCAAGCTTGCCTTCCACGCCAAGGAAAGTCCCATCCGGACACGGGACGAAGTCTTCAATCTTGTATCTTCATAGTCTTGGAGTCCGGTCGATGATGATAGTCCGGCTGATGACAGTTCGGCTGATGATGGTAGTCTGGCTATCCGGAAACCCCCTAATCCAGGACTCCCTCAGTAGCTCCGCGGCCTCGGGAGCCACTGGTGCTTTACCTTGCAGCCACCCCCTATTCTGCCAGCGCAGCCCTTGTGGCAGTTAGAGAGGAGCGCCGGACCAAGGCCGCAGCCGCCGTCCCGGCCGAAGTAGAGAAAGGCCAAGAAGGCCTCGCGAAGACCACGACCACAGCAGAAAAGGATCAAACTCAGTAGTGGAGCGCACCCAGAGTGGAGGATGCCTCTCCAAGCGACCAAGCACTGGGGGCTCCATCGTCTCAGGGGGCGCCTGAACCTCCGGAGGACGCGGGCTGTGCAGGCACCCTCAACCTCATCGAGCACCCTGTCTACTTCATCAGCATGATGCTACGGGACGCAAGGGCGCGGTACCCCATGCCCCAAAAACTCCTTGAGGGAGTTCCGGACTAGGGGCTGTCTGGATAGACGAACTATCATCATCGGCCGGACTCCAAGACTATGAAGATACAAGATTGAAGACTTCGTCCCGTGTCCGGATGGGACTTTCCTTGGCGTGGAAGGCAAGCTTGGCGATACGGATATGTAGATCTCCTATCTTTGTAACCGACTCTGTGTAACTCTAGCCCTCTCCGGTGTCTATATAAACCGGATGGCTTTAGTCCATAGGACGAACAACAATCATACCATAGGCTAGCTTCTAGGGTTTAGCCTCCTTGATCTCGTGGTAGATCTACTCTTGTAACCCACATCATCAATATTAATCAAGCAGGACGTAGGGTTTTACCTCCATCAAGAGGGCCCGAACCTGGGTAAAAACATCGTGTCCCTCGTCTCCTGTTACCATCCGCCTAGACACACAGTTCGGGAGCCCCTACCCGAGATCCGCCGGTTTTGACACCGACATTGGTGCTTTCATTGAGAGTTCCTCTGTGTCTTCACCGATAGGCTCGATGGCTTCTTCGATCATCAACGAAGTCCAGGGTGAGACCTTCCTCCCCGGACAGATCTTCGTATTCGGCGGCTTCGCACTGCGGGCCAATTCGCTTGGCCAGCTGGAGCAGATCGAAGGCTACGCCCCCGGCCATCAGGTCAGATTTGGAAGTTTGAACTTCATGGCTGACATCCGCGGGGACTTGATCCTCGACGGATTCGAGCCACAGCCAAGCGTGCCGTACTGTCACGATGGGCATGATTTAGCTCTGCCGCCGGACAGTACCCTAGAGGCCGCACTCGAAACCACTCCGATCTTCAATTCGAGCCAGCTACGCAGATCGAGGATGGATGCCTAGACACCACCTCGGGGGCTGCAACCTCTACGGCGATAGGGCCGAACACCGATCTTGTCCCCCGTGAATCTTGTGACTCCGAGGTGCCGGACACCTTGCCGGACTCCGGACCTCCCGCTCCCCCTCCAGTCGAATCCGATTGGGCGCCGATCACGGAGTTCACCGCGGTGGACATCTTTCAACACTCACCTATGGGCGACATCTTGAGTTCGCTAAAGTACCTCTCGTTATCAGGAGAGGCCTGGCCGGACTGCGGCCAGGACGGTTGGGATGCGGACAACGAAGAAATTCAGAGCCCACCCACCACCCACAGGGTAGCCACTGTCGACGATCTAACCGACATGCTAGATTACGACTCTGAGGACATCGACGGTATGGACGACGATGCCGGAGACGACCAAGAACCAGCGCCCACCGGGCACTGGAAAGCCACCTCTTCATACGACATATACATGGTGGATATCCCAAAGGATGGGAACGGCGAAGGAATAGCGGAGGATGACCCCTCCAAGAAACAGCCCAAGCGCCACCGTCAGCGGCGCCGCTCTAAATCCCGCCATAGCAAGAATGAGGATTCCGGCACCGGAGACAATAATACACCGGATAGCGCCGAAGACAACCCACTCCAGCAAGATCCAACACAGGAGGAGGGGGACGCCAGCCCTCATGAGAGAGCGGCCGAAGAAGAGGTAGAGGACTATATGCCTCCCTCCGGAGATGAGGCAAGCCTCGACGACGACGAATTCGTCGTACCTGAGGATCCCGTCGAACAGGAGCGTTTCAAACGCAGGCTTGTGGCCACGACAAACAGCCTCAAGAAAAAGCAGCAGCAGCTTAGAGCTGATCAAGATCTGCTAGCCGACAGATGGACCGAAGTCCTCGCGGCCGAAGAGCATGAACTCGAACACCCCTCCAAAAGCTACCCCAAACGTAAGCTGCTCCCCCGATTAGAGGTGGAGGCATATGATCCTGCTTCACCAGGAGACAATACAGCTGATCGACCACCCCGTGGTCGCGATAGAGAGGCCTCAAGGCCCTTCACTAGACCCGTACCCCAGCATCGCTCGAAAAGCACAAGGCCACAGGGGAACACTCCGGACCTGCGAGACATATTGGAGGATAAGGCAAGACAATCAAGATCGATCTATGGATCACATGGGCGCCCCACGATACGTGACGATCATCGTCACCACGGACACAGTAAGTCCGGCTGGGCCGAACACAACAGACAAAGCTCTTTTGAGCTCCATCGCGATATTGCCCAGTACAGAGGCGCCGCACACCCATTGTGCTTCACAGATGAGGTAATGGATCATCAAATCCTAGAAGGGTTTAAACCCGTCAATATTGAATCTTATGATGGCACAACAGACCCCGCGGTCTGGATCGAGGACTATCTCCTCCACATCCACATGGCCCGCGGAGACGATCTCCACGCCATCAAATATCTCCCACTCAAACTTAAAGGACCAGCCCGGCACTGGCTTAACAGCTTGCCAGCAGAGCCAATCGGGAGTTGGGAGGACCTGGAAGCCGCATTCCTCGATAACTTCCAAGGCACGTACGTGCGACCACCAGATGCAGATGACCTAAGCCACATAATTCAGCAGCCAGACGAATCGGCCAGACAATTCTGGACATGGTTCTTAACCAAGAAAAACCAAATCGTCGACTGTCCGGATGCCGAGGCCCTCGTGGCCTTCAAGCATAACATCCGCGATGAGTGGCTTGCCCGGCTCCTGGGACAGGAAAAGCCGAAATCCATGGCAGCCCTTACATCACTCATGACCCGCTTCTGTGTGGGTGAGGACAGCTGGCTAGCATGTAGCAACAACCTCAAAAAAAATTCTGGCAGTCTGGATATCAAGGACCGTAGTGGCAGGTCGCGTCGCTACAAAAACAAATGCCACATTAACGGCGATAACAGTGAGGATACGGCAGTCAATGCCGGATTCAGAGGCTCTAAACCCGGTCAACGGAAAAAGCCATTCAAAAGAACAACTCAGGGTCCGTCCAATTTGGACCGAATTCTTGACCGCTTGTGCCAGATACATGGCACCCCTGAAAAGCCAGCTAACCACACCAATAGGGACTGTTGGGTGTTCAAGCAGGCAGGCAAGTTAATTGCCGAAAACAGCGACAAGGGGCTACATAGCGACGAGGAGTAAGAGACCCGACTGCCAAACAATAGAGGACAGAAGGGTTTCCCCCCACAGGTGCGGACGGTGAACATGATATATGCCACACACATACCCAAAAGGGAGCGGAAGCGTGCACCCAGGGATGTATACGCGATGGAGCCAGTTGCCCCGAAGTTCAATCCATGGTCCTCTTGCCCGATCACCTTTGACCGAAGGGACCACCCCACCAGCATTCGCCATGGTGGGTTCGCCGCATTGGTTCTAGACCCAATCGTCGATGGATTTCATCTCACCAGAGTCCTGATGGACGGCGGTAGCAGCCTAAACCTGCTTTATCAGGACACGGTGCGCAAAATGGGCATATACCCCTCAAGGATTAAACCTACCAAGACGACCTTTAAAGGCGTCATGCAAGGTGTAGAAGCCAATTGTACAGGCTCAGTTACACTAGAAGTGGTCTTCGGATCCCCGGATAACTTCCGAAGCGAGGAGTTAATCTTCGACATAGTCCCGTTCCGCAGCGGCTATCATGCCTTGCTCGGACGTCCCGCGTTTGCAAAGTTCAACACGGTGCCGCACTATGCATACCTCAAGATCAAGATGCCAGGCCCTAGAGGAGTCATCACGGTCAACGGAAACACTGAACGCTCCCTCCGAATGGAGGAACATACAGCGGCTCTCGTGGCAGAAGTACAAAGCAGCCTTTTAAGGCAATTCTCGAGTCCGGCTTCTAAGCGGCCGGACACAGCTAAGCGTGCCCGGAGTAACCTACAACACGACCACCTGGCACGTTCCGAGCACGCGTAGCAGTGCGGCCCCAACCCCAGCCCCTGTAAACATTAAGATAGACCCTTCGCGTACTCCATTATGCTCTGAAGATACCATGGGCATGGGGCAAGGGGCTCGACCACGATAAGCCTAGACTGCGGCTCAACCGCACCAGGGGCTCTTAAGTGTGTCGTTTCTTTTTTTCCTTTTATTTTTTACCCACAGGACTCCGTTCGTCAGAGGCCCTGCCCGGCAGCAGACATGCCGAACCCACGATACAACAGCTAGGCAAGGAGAAAGGCTACAACGAAAATCCAGGTGGTCTCCATTATGAGCATTAAATCTGTTTTATGCATTATTCCGTAGCCTACCCCTGGAGGGGGACATGTTAAACAGTCCCATCCCTTGCTTACCGCACCACTTGTATCGTCCTGCACTTACAGTAGTTTTTATTTGAATAAAGCAATGCAGCACATTTTTGCTTCTAATTGCATTTCTTTCTTACACATATGTTCATCTATGACATGTTGCATCCGTACGTTTTGGTACGGCTAAATACACCAGGGGCTTATGTTTCCCGTGTTATGGTGTGATAAGTCTGAACACTTTCACAAGTGCGGCGCCCCGAACTTATAGCATTATATGCATCGGCTCCGAATCATGTTCTTGGGTCAATAGTTGGGTTTGCCCGGCTCCCATGTTTTGGTACCTTACGTTCCGTTTTATCGGCTAAGGTAGCACTGGGAGAACCACTGCGATTGCGCCCCAGTTGAGCTGGGTTAACACCTCAGTGGAGAAAGCTAAAACTGACCGTCATGATGAGGCGAGAGCTGGTCGCTGTTCGAGAGGTTCTTTGCGAGTCCCTAAAGACTTATGCCGCTTCAAGCGAGGAGCCAGATTCTGTCCGGTCAAGGCGTGGATAGCGCCCCAAATTCGGCCTTCCGAAAACTAGGGGCTTCGCCGAAATTTAAAATTATAGAATTCTATGGCTAAGTGAGAGTGTTCAAGCATTATAAGTCCGGTTGCCTTATTCGTTGTGTTGAGTGCCTCCCTAGATGGACCCAAAAATGGGAACAAGAGCGCTCGAGTTTATCCCGAACACCCCAGCACTCGTGGCATGGTGGCTGAAGCCGACGACTTGCCATCTCTCAGTTTTGATAAACAGCCGCACAGAAGGTAATATTTTAAATTAACAAGCGTTGCTTAGCGCATATGAACAAGTTTTCAGCACACAGGATAACAAAATGCGAGTCTACTCAAATATTACATCTTTGGAGCACTCACCCGCAATAGTGCGGGCGCCCTTCAGCACACTCCTATAATACATCTCGGGTGTGCGATGCTCCTTGCCCTCTGGTGGGGGGTTCGTCACAAGCTTTTGGGCACCCATCTTGCCCCAGTGCACCTTTGCGCGGGCAAGGGCCCGGCGCGCACCCTCGATACAGGCGGAGTGCTTGATAACTTCAACCCACGGGCACACGTCCACCAGCCGCCGCACCAGGCCGAAGTAGCTCCCAGGCATAGCCTCCTTAGGCTACAGCTGAACTATGAGGCCCTTCATGGCCTGTTCGGCCGCCTTGTGGAGCTCGACCAGCTGCTTCAGCTGGTCGCTAAGGGGCACCGGATGTCCGGCCTCAGCATACTGAGACCAGAAGACCTTCTCCGTTGAGCTCCCCTCCTCGGCCCGGTAGAATGCGGCAGCATCGGACACACTGCAGGGAAGATCTGCGAACGCTCCTGGAGAGCTCCGAATTCGGGTAAGCAACAGGTAATTAACACACACATGCTCACTTTGCATGAAAAATGCCTTACCCGCTGCTATTTTCTTCACCGCCTCTATCTCCTGGAGGGCCCTGTAGGCTTCGGCCTTAGCGGCTTTGGCACTCTCAAGAGCCGTTGCAAGCTCAGACTCTCGAGTCTTCGAGTCATGCTCCAGGCTCTCATGTTTCTTCACGAGATCCTGGAGCTCTTACTGTACCTCCGCCACCCGCGCCTCCTGTTTCTCTCGCTCGGTGCGCTCCGCAGCCGCATTGCGTTCGGCCGCGGCCACCGCCTCTTTCAGGGTCGCCACCTCGTTCGTGGCCCCTGCAATACCCCAGTTATCCTTGTCATTTTTCTTGCAACCAAAATCCTTTTCTGTAAGGTACAATTTTCATAAGGTATTACTCACCTTATTTTTCCTCGAGCTGCTTCTTGGCAAGGCCGAGCTCGTTCTCGGACTGCTCGAGGCTTCCTTCAAAGTTTTGACCTCCGCAGTCAGTGCGGTAGAGGTCAGCAGCACAGCCTACAATCCCATATTGACATATTTTCATGACTCATGCGTTTATCTTTCTAAAGATCCTCAGTTTGGCTTTTCTTTCCGAACACCGAACCGAGCATCAGGGGCTATTGTCTATGCGGTACCATTTTACATATATTGAAATTTTTACCTCAAAGCCTGTTAGAAGGCTGCTGCAGGCTTCGGTCAGCCCGCTCTTGGCAAGCTCAACCTTCTGAATCACCGCACTCATAACAGTGCGGTGTTCCTCTTCGATGGAGGCGCCGTTGAGCGCCTCCAGCAAATTATCCGGCACCTCCGGTTGGACGGAGGCAGCCGGCGTCGCGGTCTTTCCCTTCTTACGAAGGGGTCGCCTGCCGGACTCCGGAGCCACTATGGGTTCCGGGGCTGAGTCCGGTGCAAAGTCCGGGAGGTTGTCCTGCGACACCTCCGGAGCCCTCTCCTCCTGGTGGGTCCCTTCCGGGGATCCCACCTCGGCATCGTCCGCATCACGGGGGGTGGAGGCAGTCGGAAGAGAATCCATATCCGACGCCCCTATGGACCCGCTCGATGAAGTAGGGAGATCATCCTTAGGCGGACTGCAGGGTTGCATGCGGCATTAGAAAGACATAATGTGGCGGAAAACGAAAACCTTGAAGTTATTTGGGAGTCCGGATACTTACGATCTCGCCAGAGGCTTGGCCCTTGGAGGCCAGTCCTCGTCGTTGTCACTGGCGTTGGCGGAACAGTCCGGGGGAAGAGTTTTTCCCCTCTTGGACCCTTCGGCCTCCCTTGTTGGGGAGGCCTTCCTTTTCTTCCCTCCCCCCGCTGGGGGAGAGGCTTTCTTATTCTCCTCGCCTTGGTGGGAGGAGTCGGCCTCGGACTCGTCATCTAATAGCACCTGAAAACGGGAACTCTTCCGAGTCCCCGTGGCCTTCTTCTTGGCCTTCTTCTCCGGCACCACGTGGGGTGCCGGAGCCAGCAGCCCCATTAGGCGGGCGTTAGCTGGGTCCTCTGGCAAAGTGGCCGGACATATAGCCTGTGCGGCCTTCTTCAACCAGTCCTGTCAAAGGAAGGGGAGTTTAGATCCCGCATAGAGTCAAACTATGAATAACAAGCGTCCCGTAAAGAACAATATCACTTACCTCGTCAGCTGGACGCTGCGAGCTGAATCCGCGATCTTCGGTAGCGGATGCGGGAGCCTCGGCGCCATTGAACAGCACCTTCCAGACCTCTTGGTACGTAGTGTCGAAGAGCCCATTCAAAGTCTGGTGCTGCGCCGGATCGAACTCCCACATATTGAATCCCCGTCGTTGGCACGGGAGAATCTGGTGGATGAGCATGACCTGGACTACGTTGACAAGCTTGAGCTTCTTGTCCACCAGCTTTTGGACGCAGGCTTGGAGTCCGGTCAGCTCCTCCGTATCGCCCCAAATCCGGTTGCTCTCTTTCCAAGAGGTGAGTCGTGTGGGGATGCCGGATCTGAATTCGGGGGCCGCTGCCCATTCGGGATCACGCGGCTCAGTGATGTAGAACCACCCCGATTGCCACCCCTTGATGGTTTCCACAAAG
This sequence comes from Triticum aestivum, assembly GCF_018294505.1. Classification (NCBI taxonomy): domain Eukaryota; kingdom Viridiplantae; phylum Streptophyta; class Magnoliopsida; order Poales; family Poaceae; genus Triticum; species Triticum aestivum. The sequence continues at coordinate 407,075,289 of NC_057795.1, forward strand.
GTGCCTTCCAGCCACGTAACGTGGGACATCCTGCCCACCATGGCGCCTCCGCACTCCGCTTGGCTGCCCTTCACAACCTTCAGCTTGACACTAAAGGTCTTGAGCCACAAGCCGAAGTGGGGCTGGATGCAGAGGAAGGCCTCGCACACGACGATAAACGCCGAGATGTAGAGGATAAAATTCGGGGCCAGATCATGGAAATCTAGGCCGTAGTTGAACATGAGCCCCCGGACAAAGGGATGAAGTGGGAAGCCCAGTCCGCGGAGGAAATGGGGAAGGAATACTACCCTCTCATGGGGCCTAGGGGTGGGGATGAGCTCTCCCTCTTCGGGGAACCGATGCGCGATGTCGCTGGACAAGTATCCGGCGATGCGCAGCTTCTGGATATGCCCCTCCGTGACGGAGGAGGCCATCCACTTGCCTCCCGCTCCGGACATATTTGGAGAAGGTTGAGGTGAGATGTGGGGGCTTGGGCGCTAGAGCTCGAGTTCGCAGAGATGGATAAGCCAAGGAGGAAGAAGGCGCAGGTAAAAAGGTTGGATCTTTATCCCCTTATATGGGTGGACGGAAACACGCGTCCCCACCGGCCTGGTAAAACTCGCTTATCCCCCAAGCGTCGCTATTGATGGCGCGGTTGGGTTACCCACGTCCGTATTGATGGGAATCCCGGAATAAGGGGAACACGATCTCTGCTTCGACAAGATGTGCCAAGGAAACCGCTTTGCTAAACGCGCTGAAGTGGTACAATAAAAACGTTTCAAATAAAGGCTTGGTTGTGGTGTGATGTCACGCCACAGAATACGTCAGCAGATTGAACTTGTGTGAATGTTATTCTCTCTACGGTGGTATGTGGAAATTATTTTGCAGAGCCGGACACTATCCTGGTGTTCACAATCTTGTATAAATTATTCGGAGGAACCCGCCTTGTAATGCCGAAGACAACATGCGCGCCGGACTCGTCGTCATTGAAGCCTGGTTCAGGGGCTACTGAGGGAGTTCCGGACTAGGGGGTGTCCGGATAGCCAAACTATCATCATCGGCCGGACTCCAAGACTATGAAGATACAAGATTGAAGACTTCGTCCCGTGTCCGGATGGGACTTTCCTTGGCGTGGAAGGCAAGCTTGGCGATACAGATATGTAGATCTCCTACCTTTGTAACTGACTCTGTGTAACCCTAGCCCTCTCCGGTGTCTATATAAACCGGATGGCTTTAGTCCATAGGACGAACAACAATCATACCATAGGCTAGCTTCTAGGGTTTAGCCTCCTTGATCTCGTGGTAGATCTACTCTTGTAACCCACATCATCAATATTAATCAAGCAGGACGTAGGGTTTTACCTCCATCAAGAGGGCCCGAACCTGGGTAAAAACATCGTGTCCCTCGTCTCCTGTTACCATCCGCCTAGACGTACAGTTCGGGACCCCCTACCCGAGATCCGCCGATTTTGACATCGACACTCCTCCTCGCACTGTTAGTGGCCTCGTGCTAGCTGTGGCACTACTTTCAAGGCCATCCCATCAAGGTCGTCTCAGCATACCCCTTGGAAAGGGTACTCAGGAGCCCCAACTCGGCTGGGAGGGTCGCTGAATCGAACATCGAACTGCAAGCATTTCAGCTAGAATTCAGCACGACCAAGGTCATCAAGGGAGCCGCACTTGCCGATTTCATGGCTGAATGGGCAGAGGCACCGGGGCTCCAAGCGGGCGAGGACCGGTCGCTTTCCCCAGGAAGTGAAACGCTGGATGGCTGGGTCATGTACTTCGATGGAGCGTTCTCACGACAGGGCGCGGGGGCTAGCGCAGTTCTCATATCCCCCACTCAGGAAAAGCTCTACTAAGTTGTGCAACTATGCTTCTAGCATGGAGAGAAGTTCTCCAACAATATAGCGGAGTACGAGGGCCTGATATCGGGCTTGAAAGCTGCAGTCGCCTTGGGGGTAAAGCGCCTCATCATCAATGGCGATTCACAACTCCTCGACAACTTCTCCAACAGGGTATACGAGCCGAAGGACGAGCACATGGAAGTGTATGTTGCGGAGGTCTGCAGGATGGAGAAACAGTTTTGGGGGCTGGAGTTGCAACACGTGCCTCACGGCACCAATCAAGAGGCTGATGACATCGCCTAGGGTCTTCGAGGAGCGACTCTTAAAACCCTCGGTGGCGCCATCACTATCAAGCACGGCACAACCTAGGGAGGAGCTCCCTCAACCGCCTGCCTCGGGAGCCCCGGCCTGTGGCCCAACCTGAGGGGCACGCTTGCTCCTGGTGCTGGAGCCTCAGGAGGGATGTTGGACCGCAGAGTTCAAGGATTACTTGATGCAAGGGACCCTGCCGGAGAAGGAGGAGGACGCGGAGTGCATGGCGCGGCAGGGCACGACCTACTGCATCCAAGATGGAGAGCTCTACCGAAAGCGGCCGAATGATGTTACTCTATGTTGCATCTCCAGGGAGCAAGGAAAAGAGCTGCTGGCAGACATTCACGGTGGAGACTGCGGGCACCACTCGCGCACACTCGTCGGCAAGGCGTTTCGCAGCGGTTTCTATTGGCCAACAACACTCAATGATGCAACCGAGCTGGTGAAGGCTTGTGAAGCCTATCAGTTCCACGCCAAGCAGATTCACCAGCCAGCTCAGGGCCTTCAGACCATTCCCCACTCGTGGTCGTTCGCTGTTTGGGGACTGGACATCCTTGGCCCATTTCCTCGGGCGCCAGGGGGCTATCGCTACCTTTACGTCGCCATCGACAAATTCACTAAGTGGGCCGAAGTGGAAGTTGTCTGCACCATCCCGGCTGGCTCAGTAGTCAAGTTCATCAGGGGCCTCGTGAGCCGGTTTGGGGTACCCAATCACATCATCACCGACAATGTTTTGCAGTTCACCAGCAATCTCTTCAAAACTTATTGTGCTAACCTTGGAATGCAGATATGCTACGCTTCGGCGGCACACCCTCGGAGCAACGGCCTGGCCTCACGGGGGTTGCGCACCATTCCTAACGATCAACAGGTTACACCATGTTTTTATGGTGTGTGGCACTGAGGCATTTATCCCATGTGATCTTATCCATGACGGACCTAGAGGCACGCATGTACGAGGAGAAGGAAGGTGAGCTAGATTGGCAAGACGACCTGGATGCCTTGGAGGGAGAACGCGAAATTACTCTAGCGTGCTCCGCGTTTTATCAATAGCAAGCACAACGTTACCAGAATCCAGAGGTTCGTGCGAAGGCATACAACTTGGGAGAGCTTGTCCTCCGCCTCCCTGAGAAACAGAAACACAAGTTTTCACCCAAATGGGAGGGCCCCTTCATTATAGATGAATTACTCGTGGGAGGAGGCATACCGCCTTCGCAGCCAGTCCGATAATCGCGTTGAACCAAACCCATGGAATGCAGCTCGGCTTCAGTGTTTCTACGCCTAGTTTGGCATCGTCATCACCACTCTCCATGATCTTTCGGTTCCTCTCTCTCTCTCTCTCTCTCTCTCTCTCTCTCTCTCTCTTACTTTTGTAACTTCTTACCTCCCAATCTATAGTCCAGATAAACTGTACCATGCCAAGTCACCATTGTACACATCTTCGGATGTACTACCCAGCTTTACCTGGGGGCTCCTTTTAAAGAAGCTAATTAATATATTCAGCATACAATGCGCTTATCTTGCTTGAATCCATATCCTTCTCATATCTTTCAAGCCATTATATGCACCTGTTTGACTTAAGTCCTTTGCCAAGCTGGGTTGCGTGGCTCCTGTGATCACCCTTGTGTTTCCGATTGTTCGGCAAGGGAGTAAAGGGAGTACCTCTGCAATTTTTACGACCAGATAACCTAGATACGTACCTTACACGGGTGAAGCCGAAGCTGGCGTTCTTACAGGAAACAACGGGTCGGCCACGAGGGAAGTGAAAATAACCAGGCGCTCGTCACCATCCCACTATCCTTGGTTCCTAAAAACGACTAACATCCGCATACCATTGGTATCCGGACCTGCAATGTATGATCAACATACCACACCCGCACAAAGGAACCCTTAGTGGAACTATTTTCTTCGAAAGATGTTGTCGGTGTTCTAGGAACGGGGGTCCCCAGACTTGCCTGCCTGCGGCGTGGCTCAAGTGGTGGCCCAGTATGGCCCGTCTTCATCAGTACAAGACTCAAGACCCTCGCGAGGGGCCAAGCCTCGCGGGGCGGATGACGCAAGGCTTCCTCAGGGACGGCCTTGCTAGGCAGGCTCGCGAGGAGGCAGAGAGATCAAGGCAGGGTACCTCACGAGGTGCTCGTGACGCAAGCCATGACGATCGAGGCCTGGCGGGCGCCAGGCAGGCGCCGGCCTGTGCAGTGTCCTTGTTTCCTCTTTGGTGCAAGGGGGCAAGCACAGATGTGGAGTACCGAGGCATCAGAGAAAGGTTGTCATTTTAGTGCAACGAGAGCAAGACCAGCAGAGCGACAGGATGGAGGTCACCGTGGAGCCCAAGATGGCGTCATCAGCAGAGCTTTTGGTAGCCGAAGACCAACTTTAGTCAGGATAACTTGTACTAGATGTTCCCCTTCGAAATGGCCGTTGTTGGCGCCCTTCCCGTTCAATATTTGGGAAGAGGCCCACAGCCTCTATAAAAAGAGCTAGCCACCACAGAGTAGGGGATACAGATTTTGGGAAGACTAGAGAGAGAGAGAGGCGATCAAACTCACCCAAGCAGTTCATCGCACCAGCTCAAGAACACCTCTCGCGAGGCCGTTCTTCCCCTGTACTATGCATAATCAGCCCCTGAGGCAATCCACCACACCACACACTAGAGTAGGGTATTACACCACAAAGGTGGCCCGAACCAGTATAAATCTCGTGTCCCTTGTGTTGTTCATCGTTTTCAGCATAGATCTCACGAGATGATCAGATGTAGATAGATAGGGAGAGATCTTCGTGCGCACCCCAGAGTTCGAACCTCAAGGGTCTGCCGGAACCCAACATCCGACATTTGGCACGCCAGGTAGGGGTGCGCCGGAGCTCTCCCTTCCGTCGACCCGTTCCCCACCAACACCAGCTTTGCCCTTATGGCGGCCAGCGCGCCGCCCCCTCCAGCTGTTGACGCCAGCGCGGAGACCAGGGGGCTTCGAGCCCTGGTCCCCGCCTTGCGACAGGTGCAGCGGCCGCGCAAGTTCAAGCCAGACATGCCACCGCGCTCTGACGGCATGGCCGACCCGCAGGCCTTCCTGCTGGCGTATGAAGAAGCCGTCCTCAAGGCCGGGGGCGACGACAAGGTCATGGCAAACTAGTTGCCCATGGCCCTCATCGGTGTCCCGCGCATGTGGCTGCTCCACCTGCCGGCCACTTCTGTGGCCTCCTGGGAGGACTTGCGCATCCTCTTCCTCGCCCATCATGCTGCGCCGGCACCCCCAGTCGTCGCGGCCATCCTGGGCGGATTGCAGATACCACCTTCGAGCCACCACGTCAAGCCATTCGTCCACCAGATTGGCGCCACCCTCAAGCGCCGAGAAACCCCCCCGGGTTGGGTGGCACCCAAGGCTGATCTGACCTTTAGCTCGGATGATCACCCCTCCAACACCGCCTATTCGGGCGGGCTCCCGATGCTATGCACCCCCACCATCTACCAAGTGGCCGTCACCAGGACCCTCATCGACGGTGGTGCCGGCCTCAACGTGCTCTCGGTGGAGGCCTTCAACCTCCTCCACGTGCCGCTAGAACGGCTTCAACCCAGCAGGCCCTTCTCGGGCGTCGAAGGTGTTTCCACCGGCTCCTTGGGGCAGATCCGCCTCCCGGTGACCTATGGCGCTCACGACAACTTCCGCACAGAGCTGATCGACTTCGACGTTGCCCCCACCGGCCTCCCGTACAACGCCGTCCTTGGCTACCCAGCCTTGGCCCAGTTCATGGCAACAACTCACCCGGCATACAACCTCATGAAGATGCCCGGGAGCAGCGGCGTCCTTACCGTGTCCGGAGACACCGGGGATGCACTGCAGGCGCTCAAGCTTGCTTTCAAGACGGCCGCGGTGGCGCAGCCCGCCAGCGCAGATGTCCTCGATCCCAAGGGGGCTGCGCCAGCTAAGAAGAAACAACTATTCAGCCAAGACAAGGCGGAGACCAAGCAGGTACCGGTCGACGAGGATGGCTCCACTAGCGCCACCTTCACCATAGGCGCCAACCTCGAGCCTGGGCAGGAGGAGGCCTTGGTCAGGTTCCTGCACGCTAACAAGAAGGTGTTTGCATGGGAGCCTGATCAGCTGGCAGGAGTCCCAAGGGATGTGATTGAACATCATCTCAACGTGTGCCCAACGTGCGCCCCGTGAAGCAAAAGGCAAGGCGGCAGTCCATTGAAAAACAGGCCTTCATCGTCCAAGAGACCCACAAGTTAGAGGCGGCAGGAGTCATTCGCGAGGTCCGCAACCCTGATTGATTGGCCAACCCTGTTGTCGTGCCAAAAAAGGGAGGAAAGGAACGCATGTGTGTCGACTTCACCAACCTCAACAAGGCCTGCCCGCAGGATCCATTCCCGCTACCTCGCATCGACCAGATCGTCAACTCTACTGTTGAGTGTGACCTATTATGCTTCCTGGATGCCTTCTCGGGCTATCACCAGATCAAGATGGCGGTAGAAGACATGGAGAAAACGGCTTTCCTGACCTCGTGAAGAGTGTACTGCTATACTTGCATGCCGTTTGGGCTGTGTAACGCAGGAGCGACCTTTCAGCAGCTGATGCACATCGCCTTGGGCCGGCAGCTTGGGAGAAACACTGAAGCTTACGTCGATGACATTGTGGTGAAGTATCGGGAGGCGAAAACCCTGATACAGGACCTGGAAGAAACCTTCGCGAGCCTCCGTGAAGTAGACCTGCGTCTCAATCCGGAGAAGTGCGTATTTGGAGTCCCTTCGGGCAAGCTCTTGGGCTTCCTCGTGTCCCACAGGGGCATCAAGGCCAACCTAGAGAAGGTCAAGCCAGTCGAAGACATGAGCCCGCTGAAGACCCTCAAAGAAATGCAGAAGCTCACCGGGCGTGTAACCGCGCTAGGACGTTTCATCTCCAAGCTAGGGGAGCGGGCACTACCCTTCTTCAAGCTAATGAAGAAGAAGGGCCCATTAGAGTGGACTGAAGAGGCCGACAAGGCATTCCAAGATCTCAAGAAGTACCTTACCAGCCCTCCGGTGATGGTAGCTCCGCGGCCTCGGGAGCCACTGGTGCTTTACCTTGCAGCCCCCCCCCTATTCTGCCAGCGCAGGCCTTGTGGCAGTTAGAGAGGAGCGCCGGACCAAGGCCATAGCCGCCGTCCCGGCCGAAGCAGAGCAAGGCCAAGAAGGCCTCGCGAAGATGACGACCACAGCAGAAAAGGATCAACCTCAGTAGTGGAGTGCACCCAGAGCGGAGGAGGCCTCTCCAAGCGACCAAGCGCTGGGGGCTCCATCGTCTCAGGGGGCGCCTCAACCTCCGGAGGATGCGGGCTGCGCAGGCACCCTCCACCTCATCGAGCACCCTGTCTACTTCGTCAGCATGATGCTACGGGACGCAAGGGCGCGGTACCCCATGCCCCAAAAACTCCCCCTCGCACTGTTAGTGGCCTCGCGTTAACTGTGGCACTACTTTCAAGGCCATCCCATCAAGGTCGTCTCAGCATACCCCTTGGAAAGGGTAGTCAGGAGCCCCAACTCAGCTGGGAGGGTCGCTAAATCGAACATCAAACTGCAAGGCTTTCAGCTAGAATTCAGCACGACCAAGGTCATCAAGGGAGCCGCACTTGCAGATTTCATGGCGGAATGGGCAGAGGCACCGGGGCTCAAAGCGGGCGAGGACCGGTCGCTTTCCCCGGGAAGTGAAGCGTCGGATGGCTGGGTCATGTACTTCGACGGAGCATTCTCACGATAGGGCGCGGGGGCTAGCGCAGTTCTCATATCCCCCACTCAGGACAAGCTCTACTAAGTTGTGCAGCTCTCCTTCTAGCATGGAGAGAAGTTCTCCACCAATACAGTGGAGTACGAGGGCCTAATATCGGGCTTGAAAGCTGCAGTCGCCTTGGGGGTAAAGCACCTCATCATTAATGGCGATTCACAACTCCTCGTCAACTTATCCAACAGGGTATACGAGCCGAAGGACGAGCACATGGAAGTGTATCTTGCGGAGGTCTGCAAGATGGAGAAATAGTTTTGGGGGCTAGAGTTGCAACATGTGCCTCATGGCACCAATCAAGAGGCTGATGACATCGCCAAGAGGGCATCCAGGCGGCTGCCTCAGGAGCCCAGGGTCTTCGAGGAGCGACTCTTCAAACCCTCGGCGGCGCCATCACTATCAAGCACGGCACAACCTAGGGAGGAGCTCCCTCAACCGCCTGCCTCGGGAGCCCCGGCCTGTGGCCCGACCTGAGGGGCACGCTTGCTCCTGGCGCTGGAGCCTCAGGAGGGTTGTTGGACCGCAGAGTTCAAGGATTACTTGATGCAAGGGACCCTGCCGGATAAGGAGGAGGACACGGAGCGCGTGGCGCGGCAGGCCACGGCCTACTGCATCCAAGACGGAGAGCTCTACCGAAAGCGGCCGAATGATGTTACTCTATGTTGCATCTCCAGGGAGCAAGGAAAAGAGCTGCTGGTAGACATTCACGGTGGAGACTGCGGGCACCACTCGTCTTTGCGCACACTCGTCGGCAAGGCGTTTCGCAGCGGTTTCTATTGGCCAACAACACTCAATGACGCAACCGAGCTGGTGAAGGCTTGTGAAGCCTGTCAGTTCCACGCCAAGCAGATTCACCAGCCAGCTCAGGGCCTTCAGACCATTCCCCTCTCGTGGTCGTTCGCTGTTTGGGGACTGGACATCCTTGGCCCATTTCCTCGGGCGCCAGGGGGCTATCGCTACCTTTACATCGCCATCGACAAATTCACTAAGTGGGCCGAAGTGGAAGTTGTCTGCACCATCCCAGCTCGCTCAGTAGTCAAGTTCATCAGGGGCCTAGTGAGCCGGTTTGGGGTACCCAATCGCATCATCACCGACAACGGTTCGCAGTTCACCAGCAATCTCTTCAAAACATATTGTGCTAACCTTGGAATGCAGATATGCTACGCTTCGGTGGCACACCCTCAGAGCAACGGCCTGGCCTCGCGGGGGCTGCGCACCATTCCTAACGATCAACAGGTTACACCATGTTTTTATGGTGTGTGGCACTGAGGCATTTATCCCATGTGATCTTATCCATGATGGACCTAGAGGCACGCTTGTACGAGGAGAAGGAAGCTGAGCTAGATTGGCAGGACGACCTGGATGCCCTGGAGGGAGAACGCGACATTGCTCTAGCGCGCTCCGCGTTTTATCAATAGCAAGCACAACGTTACCAGAATCCGGAGGTTCGTGCGAAGGCATACAACTTGGGAGAGCTTGTCCTCCGCCTCCCTGAGAAACAAAAACACAAGTTTTCACCCAGATGGGAGGGCCCCTTCATTATAGATGAATTACTCGTGGGAGGAGGCATACCGCCTTCGCAGCCAGTCCGATAATCACGTTGAACCAAACCCGTGGAATGCAGCTCGGCTTCGGTGTTTCTACGCCTAGTTTGGCATCGTCATCACCAATCTCCATGCTCTTTCGGTTCCTCTCTCTCTCTCTCTCTTACTTTTGTAACTTCTTACCTCCCAATCTATAGTCCAGATAAACTGTACCACGCCAAGTCACTATTGTACACATCTTCGGATGTACAACCCAGCTTTACCTGGGGGCTCCTTTTAAAGAAGCTAATTAATATATTCAGCATACAATGCGCTTATCTTGCTTGAATCCATATCCTTCTCATATCTTTCAAGCCATTATATGCACCTGTTTGACTTAAGTCCTTTGCCAAGCTGGGTTGCCTGGCTCCTGTGATCACCCCTGTGTTTCCGGTTGTTCGGCAAGGGAGTAAAGGGAGTACCTCTGCAATTTTTACGACCAGATAACCTAGATACGTACCTTAGGCGGGTGAAGCCGAAGCTGGCGTTCTTACAGGAAACAACGGGTCGACCACGAGGGAAGTGAAAATAACCAGGCGCTCGTCACCATCCCACTGTCCTTGGTTCCTAAAAACCACTAACATCCGCATACCATTGGTATCCAGACCTGCAATGTATGATCAACATACCACACCCACGGAAAGGGACCCTTGGTGGAACTTATTTCTTCGAAAGATGTTGTCGGTGTTCTAGGAACGGGGGTCCCCAGACTTGCCTGCCTGCAGCGTGGCTCAAGTGGTGGCCCAGTATGGCCCATCTTCATCAGTACAAGACTCAAGACCCTCGCGAGGGGCCAAGCCTCGTGGGGCGGATGACGCAAGGCTTCCTCAGGGACGGCCTCGCTAGGCAGGCTCACGAGGAGGCGGAGAGATCAAGGCAGGGTACCTCGCGAGGTGCTCGTGACGCAAGCCATGACGATCGAGACCAGGCGGGCGCCAGGCAGGCGCCGGCCTGCGTAGTGTCCTTGTTTCCTCTTTGGTGCAAGGGGGCAAGCACAGACGTGGAGTACCGAGGCATCAGACAAAGGTTGCCATTTTAGTGCAACGAGACCAAGACCAGCAGAGCGACAGGATGGAGGTTACCGTGGAGCCCAAGATGGCGTCATCACCAGTGCTTTTGGTAGCCGAAGACCAACTTTAGTCAGGATAACTTGTACTAGATGTTCCCCTTCGAAATGGCCGTTGTCGGCGCCCTTCCCGTTCAATATTTGGGAAGAGGCCCATAACCTCTATAAAAAGAGCTAGCCACCACAGAGTAGGGGATCCAGATTTTGGGAAGACTAGAGAGAGAGAGAGGCGATCAAACTCACCCAAGCAGTTCATCGCACCAGCTCAAGAACATCTCTCGCGAGGCCGTTCTTCCCCTGTACTGTTCATAATAAGCCCCTGAGGCAATCCACCACACCACACACTAGAGTAGGGTATTACACCACAAAGGTGGCCCGAACCAGTATAAATCTCGTGTCCCTTGTGTTGTTCATCGTTTTCAGCATAGATCTCATGAGATGATCAGATGTAGATAGATAGGGAGAGATCTTCGTGCGCACCCCAGAGTTCGAACATCAAGGGTCTGCCGGAACCCAACATCCGACATTTGGCACGCCAGGTAGGAGTGCGCCGGAGCTCTCCCTTCCGTCGACCCGTTCCCCACCAACACCAGCTCTGCCCTTATGGCGGCCAGCGCACCGCCCCCTCCAGTTGTTGACACCGGTGCGGAGACCAGGGGGCTCCGAGCCCTGGTCCCCGCCTTGCGACAGGTGCAGCGGCCGCGCAAGTTCAAGCCGGACATGCCACCGCGCTACGATGTCATGGCCGACCCGCAGGCTTCCTGCTGGCGTATGAAGAAGTTGTCCTCAAGGCCGGGGGCGACGACAAGCTCATGGCGAACTAGTTGCCCATGGCCCTCATCGGTGTCCCGCGCATGTGGCTGCTCCACCTGCCGGCGGCTTCTGTGGCCTCCTGGGAGGACTTGCGCAACCTCTTCCTCGCCCATCATGCTGCGCCGGCACCCCCAGTCGTCGCGGCCATCCTGGGCGGATTGCAGGCACCACCTTCGAGCCGCCACATCAAGCCGTTCGTCCGCCAGATTGGCGCCACCCTCAAGCGCCGAGAAACCCCCCGGGTTGGGTGGCACCCAAGGCTGATCTGACCTTTAGCTCGGATGATCACCCCTCCAACACCGCCTATTCGGGCGGGCTCCCGATGCTATGCACCCCCACCATCTACCAAGTGGCCGTCACCAGGACCCTCATCGACGGTGGTGCCGGCCTTAATGTGCTCTCGGTGGAGGCCTTCAGCCTCCTCCACGTGCCACTAGAATGGCTTCAACCCAGCAGGCCCTTCTCGGGCGTCGGAGGCGGTTCCACCGGCTCCTTGGGGCAGATCCGCCTCCCGGTGACCTTTGGCGCTCAAGACAACTTCCGCACGAAGCTGATCGACTTCGACGTTGCCCCCACCGGCCTCCCGTACAATGCCATCCTCGGCTACCCAGCCTTGGCCCAGTTCATGGCAACAACTCACCCGACATACAACCTCATGAAGATGCCCGGGAGCAGCGGCGTCCTTACCGTGTCCGGAGATACCGGGGATGCACTGCAGGTGCTCAAGCTTGCTTTCAAGACGGCCGCGGTGGCGCAGCCCGCCAGCCCAGATGTCCTCGATCCCAAGGGGGCTGCGCCAGCTAAGAAGAAACAACTATTCAGCCAAGACAAGGCGGAGACCAAGCAGGTACCGGTCGACGAGGATGGATCCACTGGCGCCACCTTCACCATAGGCGCCAACCTCGAGCCTGCGCAGGAGGAGGCCTTGGTCAGGTTCCTGCACGCTAACAAGAAGGTGTTTGCATGCGAGCCTGATCAGCTGGCAGGAGTCCCAAGGGATGTGATTGAACATCATCTCAACATGTGCCCGAACGTGCGCCCCGTGAAGCAAAAGGCAAGGCGGCAGTCCACTGAAAAGCAGGCCTTCATCGTCCAAGAGACCCGCAAGTTAGAGGCGGCAGGAGTCATTCGCGAGGTCCGCTACCCTGATTGATTGGCCAACCCTGTTGTCGTGCCAACAAAGGGAGGAAAGGAACGCATGTGTGTCGACTTCACCAACCTCAACAAGGCCTGCCCGCAGGATCCATTCCCGCTCCCTCGCATCGACCAGATCGTCGACTCTACTGCTGAGTGTGACCTATTATGCTTCCTGGATGCCTTCTTGGGCTATCACCAAATCAAGATGGCAGTAGAAGACGTGGAGAAAAGGGCTTTCCTGACCCCATGCAGAGAGTACTGCTATACTTGCATGCCGTTTGGGCTGTGTAACGCAGGAGCGACCTTTCAGCAGCTGATGCGCCTCGCCTTGGGCCGGCAGCTTGGGAGAAACGCTGAAGTTTACGTCGATGACATTGTGGTGAAGTCTCGGGAGGCGAAAACCCTGATACAGGACCTGGAAGAAACCTTCGTGAGCCTCCGTGAAGTAGATCTGCGGCTCAATCCGGAGAAGTGCATATTTGGAGTCCCTTCGGGCAAGCTCTTGGGCTTCCTCGTGTCCCACAGGGGCATCGAGGCCAACCTAGAGAAGGTCAAGCCAGTCAAAGACATGAGCCCGCCGAAGACCCTCAGAGAAATGTAGAAGCTCACCGGGCGTGTAACCGCACTAGGATGTTTCATCTCCAAGCTAGGGGAGCGGGCACTGCCCTTCTTCAAGCTAATGAAGAAGAAGGGCCCATTAGAGTGGACTGAAGAGGCCGACAAGGCATTCCAAGATCTCAAGAAGTACCTTACCAGCCCTCCGGTGATGGTAGCTCCGCGGCCTCGGGAGCCACTGGTGCTTTACCTTGCATCCACCCCCTATTCTGCTAGCGCAGCCCTTGTGGCAGTTAGAGAGGAGCGCCGGACCAAGGCCGTAGCTGCCGTCCCGGCCGAAGCAGAGCAAGGCCAAGAAGGCCTCGTGAAGACCACGACCACAGCAAAAAAGGATCAACCTCAGTAGTGGAGCGCACCCAGAGCGGAGGAGGCCTCTCCAAGCGACCAAGCGCTGGGGGCTCCATCGTCTTAGGGGGCGCCTCAACCTCCGGAGAACGCGGGCTGCGCAGGCACCCTCAACCTCATCGAGCACCCTATCTACTTCGTCAGCACGATGCTACGGGACGCAAGGGCGCGGTACCCCATGCCCCAAAAACTCCCCCTCGCACTGTTAGTGGCCTCGCGCTAGCTACGGCACTACTTTCAAGGCCATCCCATCAAGGTCGTCTCAGCATACCCCTTGGAAAGGGTACTCAGGAGCCCCAACTCAGCTGGGAGGGTCGCTGAATTGAACATTGAACTGCAAGCATTTCAGCTAGAATTCAGCACGACCAAGGTCATCAAGGGAGCCGCACTTGCAGATTTCATGGCGGAATGGGCAGAGGCACCGGGGCTCAAAGCGGGCGAGGACCGGTCGCTTTCCCCGGGAAGTGAAGCGCCGGACGGCTGGGTCATGTACTTCGTCGGAGCATTCTCACGACAGGGCGCGGGGGCTAGCGCAGTGCTCATATCCCCCACTCAGGACAAGCTCTACTATGTTGTGCAGCTCTACTTCTAGCATGGAGAGAAGTTCTCCAACAATATAGCGGAGTACGAGGGCCTGATATCGGGCTTGAAAGCTGCAGTCGCCTTGGGGGTAAAGCGCCTCATCATCAATGGTGATTCACAACTCCTCGTCAACTTCTCCAACAGGGTATACGAGCCGAAGGACGAGCACATGGAAGCGTATCTTGCGGAGGTCCGCGGGATGGAGAAACAGTTTTGGGGGCTGGAGTTGCAACACGTGCCTCATGGCACCAATCAAGAGGATGATGACATCGCCAAGAGGGCATCCAGGCGGCTGCCTCAGGAGCCTAGGGTCTTCGAGGAGCGACTCTTCAAACCCTCGGCGGCGCCATCACTATCAAGCACGGCACAGCCTAGGGAGGAGCTCCCTCAACCGCCTGCCTCGGGAGCCCCAGCCTGTGGCCCGACCTAAGGGGCACGCTTGCACCTGGCGCTGGAGCCTCAGGAGGGATGTTGGACCGCAGAGTTCAAGGATTACTTGATGCAAGGGACCCTGCCAGAGAAGGAGGAGGACGCGGAGCACGTGGCAGGCAGGCCACGGCCTACTGCATCCAAGACGGAGAGCTCTACCGAAAGCGGCCGAATGATTTTACTCTATGTTGCATCTCCAGGGAGCAAGGAAAAGAGCTACTGGCAGACATTCATGGTGGAGACTGCGGGCACCACTCGTCTTCGTGCACACTCGTTGGCAAGGCGTTTCGCAGCGGTTTCTATTGGCCAACAACACTCAATGACGCAACCGAGCTGGTGAAGGCTTGTGAAGCCTGCCATTTCCATGCCAAGCAGATTCAGTAGCCAGCTCAGGGCCTTCAGACCATTCCCCTCTCGTGGTCGGTCGCTGTTTGGGGACTGGACATCCTTGTCCCATTTCCTCGGGCGCCAGGGGGCTATCTCTACCATTACGTCGCCATCGACAAATTCACTAAGTGGGCCGAATTGGAAGTTGTCTGCACCATCCCGGCTGGCTCAGTAGTCAAGTTCATCAGGGGCCTCGTGAGCCGGTTTGGGGTACCCAATCGCATCATCACCGACAATAGTTCGCAGTTCACCAGCAATCTCTTCAAAACATATTGTGCTAACCTTGGAATGCAGATATGCTACGCTTCGGTGGCACACCCTCGGAGCAACGGCCAAGCTGAACACGCCAACGCGGAGGTCCTGAAGGGCCTCAAGACCTGAACCTTCAAGAATAAGCTGGAGGCATGCGGCAGAGGCTCGCACCACGAGCTTCAGTCCGTGCTATGGTCCATCTGTACTACCTCTACCAAGTCAACCGGCGAAACCCCATTCTTCCTCATCTACGGTACTGATGCGGTCCTTCCTCACGAGGTCAGGCATCGCTCCGCGCGGATCCTGGCTTTCAACGAAGCAGGGGGTGGACCTCGTGCTTGGGGAGGAACATCGACGGGAGGCCGCGCTTCGGGCTGCGCGATACCAACAAGCCCTGCGGTGGTACCACTGCCGCAGCATCCGCCCCAGGATCCTCGAGGTAGGTGACCTCGTGCTCATACGGGTGGTCTCCAGGGAGGGGCTGACAAGCTCTCGCCCATGTGGGAGGGCCCATTCAAGGTTGTCCATGTCTCTAGGCCCGGCACTGCACACTTGGAGACTTAGGAGGGGGTGCCCATCCCGAACACGTGGAACATCCAGCATCTCCGGAAGTTCTACCCTTGAAGAAAGGCCCAGAGCCTGTAAAGAAGGCCCGGCGCCTGTGAAGCTATACGAACCAAGAAAGGCCTAGTGCCTGTGAAGAAGGCCAATGCTTGTGAAGCTCATTTTCCCCGAGAAAGGCGCAGAGCCTGTAAAGAAGGCCTAGCGCCTGTGAAGCTAGACGAACCAAGAAAGGCCTGGTGCCTGTGAAGAAGGCCAACGCCTGTGAAGCTCATTTTCCCCGAGAAAGGCCCGGAGCCTATGAAGAAGGCCAATGCCTGTGAAGCTCGCTGCCCGTGACACTCTAACGTAATAATGAGTTGGGGCTGTATACGCCTCGGAGTCTCCGGAAAGCCACCCTCGGGCCTCGGGGGCTCCCGCCCACGCCCAGTGGCAGCACTTAGCTCCGCGCTGGTGAGAAGACATCGAAGACTAGATTAGGTGCCGGACGCGGCTTTTTCATTTGCTTTCTGCAGTTGGCTTGTTCGTTCCTATTTGAAGTTTTATTGGAGTTGTTGCCATCCTTAGCTTGTGACTCTTTGTTTTTTTTCGCCCACTTACCTTGCTTCTCTCGTGCATGTCTCGCGAGGGGGCTATGCGGGCGCCCTCGCGAGTGTTTTCTGCCCTAGTCGTTTGAGGTTTTCCTATCCAAGTCCACTACGGGAGCACCCCTCCCAGTCCGTGCCCCACGGGCATCGCAACGCGAACACGGGACCTGATTCGGTCGCCTCCGCAACCGAGACCGGAAGCTACCCCTCCTAGATAATCCTTGCAGGACATGAAGCGCACGGCAAGGCCTCGGCCTCGGGAAGCGAAGACCGCGACAAGTCCCCCCGAGCTAAGTAATTCCTGCACACAGGCATGCGGCCCAAAAACACAGCACCGAAATGGCGGAAGCAACATGGTAATTAACAAGAGCAGTCCAACACGCCTCCATGGGGCCCTACACTACTTTCTCTTTGAGCAGGGAAGGGAGGAAAACAAAATAGACACGACTTGCTCGGCACCAACTCGTCGCGAGAGCTCATACTGCCTCCAGAGCTCAATCAGACTCCTCTTCGCGCTTCATCGAGGCGCGACGGTGGGCTGACCCGCTACCTCCCTCAAGGCGGGCGCGACAGCGTGTAGGCTGGTCATGGCCACCGCTGGAGGGGCTACTGTCCGAAGGAGAGCCGCCAAAGCTTGGCGAACCACGAGCACTGCCGACCGCGCGCCTGCCGTCATCTTCATCCAGATCATCGCCGGGGCTGGGTACCTGGCCGTGGTCATCGTCTTCAGGGCAGCACCCGGCGCAGTGACCGTCTTCTCTGAACACCCTCACATAGAGGGTGGCATCGCCATCAAACTTGAAGTGAAGGGTGCACCGCTAGCTCAGGCCACGCGCGCAGGCAAACGTTTGCCAGCTGCGGGTCAGGGCCGCATTCCTGGCGACGGAGACCTCCAGCGAAGCCCAGGAGGCACTGCTGCAGCAACTGTCCGCTTGAAGCCAGAGGCCGCCCGGAGCGCCAGCCAGAAGTTCACCTGCAAAGAAGCGGGGAAGCTGGAGCCAGGTGCTGGTCGGGTCCGCCGACCACACGACGAGCTCCGGCAGCACCTCCGCCGAGTGGAAGCGCGGCCTGGGAGGCCGCGCAGTCATGGCGCGCCTCCCCTCGACAATCTGACGCCCATCACCGTGCAGGGGATCGCCTCTACGACCGCGGGAAGCCACTACGGGAGCCACAGGATGCTTGTGTGGGTGGCTTTGGCCATGCTTGGCCAGGGAAGAGTCAGGCCCTTCCCGACGAGCATTCCCCTTCTTTGTGGCCGAGAACCTCTTAGGCGGCACCATGGGAGATGGCGAGTAGCTAGAAGGAGGGAGATGCACGGCGGAGCCCTGCGTCCTCTAGCATTTATAACCGGAAGGAAGCCAACCGTCGGTCTCCACATTCATAGGTAATCATGACCCGTTTCAGCATGCAGGGACTTGTCAAGTCGAGCGGTTGTTGAGGCAGCGTGGGGAAGCGGAGACACCCACGTCCAATCAACCGCCACGCGTCACCCAAGGCCGCAGGCTGATGGGGCCTGCGGCGCTCCGCACTTGCCCCTTCGCTTCTCTGCTAAGCCAAGTCTGAGCGCGCCTTGGGCCCCGGGGCTACTGTCGTCGTTCTGGGAAACGGGGTCCCCAGACTTGCCTGCCTGTGGCCTGCGGCGTGGCTCAAGTGGTGGCCCAATATGGCCCATCTTCATCAGTACAAGACTCAAGACCCTCGCGAGGGGCCAAGCCTCGCGGGGCGGAGGATGCAACGCTTCCTCAGGGACGGCCTCGCCAGGCAGGCTCGTGAGGAGGCGGAGAGATCAAGGAAGGGTACCTCGCGAGGTGCTCGTGATGCAAGCCATGACAATCAAGACCAGGCGGGCGCCGGCCTATGCAGTGTCCTTGTTTCCTCTTTGGTGCAAGGGGGCAAGCACAGACGTGGAGTACCGAGGCATCAAGCAAAGGTTGCCATTTTAGTGCAACGAGACCAAGACCAGCGGAGCGGTAGGATGGAGGTCACCGTGGAGCCCAAGACGGCGTCATCACCAGTGCTTTTGGCAGCCGAAGACCAACTTTAGTCAGGATAACTTGTACTAGATGTTCCCCTTTGAAATGGCCGTTGTTGGCGCCCTTCCCGCTCAATATTTGGGAAGAGGCCCAGGGCCTCTATAAAAAGAGCTAGCCACCACAGAGTAGGGGGTCCAGATTTTGGGAAGACTAGAGAGAGAGAGAGGCGATCGAACTCACCCAAGCAATTCATCGCACCAGCTCAAGAACACCTCTCGCGAGGCCGTTCTTCCCCTGTACTGTTCATCATCAGCCCTTGAGGCAATCCACCACACCACACACTGGAGTAGGGTATGACACCACAACGGTGGCCCGAACCAGTATAAATCTCGTGTCCCTTGTGTTGTTCATCATTTTCAGCTTAGATCTCACGAGATGATCGGATGTAGATAGATAAGGGAGAGATCTTCGTGCGCACCCTAGAGTTCGAACCTCAAGGGTCTGCCGGAACCCAACATCCGACAGATGTTTCTTACATAAATACTAATATAACATAGCTCTCTGCATGCGTTCTGTCTGTTTACACTGAATGGACGAATTGCTAGGTTGCCAGAAGTGTTTCCCTTTTATTCAGGGCACATAGTACGGAACACTCCATGACCACTGGTCAGGGAGGCGGAAGCCGATGACCGGTTAAGACAATGTTTTACTATGATCAAGATGGCACGATGTAAAGTATATGGATACATAGAATCACGCACCCTACTCTTTGTCAATACCGTCTATCAAGCTGTCCAAAGCATAATCTTGTTAAGAGTATCGAGCAACAGGCATCAATTGGTCATATACTAAGCTAAGGGGTATTTCCTGCCCGTCCGGCCCCACCGGTTCAAGTTAGGCAAACCGGGTCTTCATTATCTCCCAGGCCTCGCGCTCTCCTTCTCGGCAGGCCGACTTCTTCCACAATTCGAAGCGCCGCCTTGCTCCTTTAAAGCGGTTGGATAGCTCGGCCATGCTCTTGGGTGGTACTTCTAATGGCCATAATGCCTTAACCATGCTCATCATGGCCTTCCAGGCTCGCTCGTGCATTTTGGTCAGCTCCTTCAAAAGTTTCCGCTAAAGGAATCAACCTCCTCCTTCGTCCGTCCTGTCATGAGACCTAACAAATAGGCGCAACATGTTTTTGTCAAAATATCATGATCATTCACACACATGTAAGTTGAATTTGTTGCTTACTGAAGATGCCGCCTTTCAGTTTCTCGTTCTCCTCTAGGGCTTGCGCCAACTAAGATTGTAAACTCTCAATTTTTTCGGCTTTCTGCTGATTTTCCGCCTTGAGCTTGTTCTTCTCCTCATGACTTCATGTCAGTACACATTTACCAGCCTCATGCTATGACTCCGCGAGCCGCTGGGATTCCCTGGCCGCCTCCAGGTCCTTCCGCAATTTTCCCATGGATTCGGTGGCTATAGGGATAGCATGGTGTTATAAGCTGAAAGCACAAGTGCTCCCTAGGTGGTTTTGGTAATTAATGTCAACATATCTCTTGTTGGACTAACACTTTTATCTAGTATATTTCAGATAAGTTCAACATTGGAGTGGCATGGACAAATGGATGTGGGAACTCCTTCAAGATGCTAAGGACCAAGGATTGGCTCAAGCTTCAAGCTCAAGACTCTTCATTTTACATTTTAGTGATCCAAGATCACATTGAGTCTATAGGAAAAGCCAATACTATCAAGGAAGGATGAGGTGTTGCTTAATGAGCCTCTTGCTTCATGTGCTTAGAGATATGCTCCAAAACTCTCAACTACTTTCCCACTTCCACATATGTCCTAAACCTAAAGTCAAACTCGGCCCCACTGATTCTTTCTATCCGGCGCCATCGAGTTTTGATGTCTTAGCCACTGCCACAAACCCTAGGCAAATCGGTCTCACCGATAGGGATCTCGGTCTCACCGAGATGGGATTGTAATCTCTCTGTGTGTGTCCATTATCAAAATCGGTCTCACCGAGTTTGAGCAATCGGTACTACCGAGATTACAATGCAAACTTTCTGGTTGACTTATTATCAAAATCGGTCCCAGCGAGTTTGATAATCGGTCCAACCGAGTTTGCCTGACCAACTCTCTTGTTAGCTAATTACCAAAATCGGTCTCACCGAGTTTGCGTAATCGGTCTTACCGAGATTACGTTATGCCCTAACCCGAACCATATCGGTCCTACCGATTTGCATTCCGGTCCCACCGAAAACCCTAACGGTCACATTATTTGCTAAATCGGTCTGACCGAGTTTAACGATTCGGTCCCACCGAGTTTGGTAGATTGTGTGTAACGTTTAGATTTTGTGTGGAGGCTATATATACCCTCCACCTCCTCTTCATTCATGGAGAGAGCCATCAGACTGAACCTACACTTCCAGCATCCTATTTCTAAGAGAGAACTACCTACTCATGTGTTGAGGCCAAGATATTCCATTCCTACCATATGAATCTTGATCTCTAGCCTTCTCCGAGTTGCTTTCCACTCAATCCCTCTTTCCACCAGATCCAGATCCTATGAGAGAGAGTTGAGTGTTGGGGAGATTATCATTTGAAGCACAAGAGCAAGGAGTTCATCATCAACGCACCATTTGTTACTTCTTGGAGAGTGGTGTCTCCTAGATTGGCTAGGTGTCACTTGGGAGCCTCCGACAAGATTGTGGAGTTGAACCAAGGAGTTTGTAAGGGCAAGGAGATCGCCTACTTCGTGAAGATCTACCGCTAGTGAGGCAAGTCCTTCGTGGACGATGGCCATGGTGGGATAGACAAGGTTGCTTATTCATGGACCCTTCTTGGGTGGAGCCCTTTGTGGACTCGCGCAGCTGTTGCCCCTAGTGGGTTGAAGTCTCCATCAACGTGGATGTACGATAGCATCACCTATCGGAACCATGCCAAAAACATCCGTGTCTCCAATTGCATTTGAATCCTCCAAACCCTTCCCTTTACATTCTTGCAAGTTGCATGCTTTACTTTCTGCTACTCATATACTCTTTGCATGCTTGCTTGATGTGTGTTATGTATGTTAAACTTATGCCTAAACGCCACTTAAACTTTAAAGAAACTTAAAAACTGCAAGTTTGGCTCTTAGTGTCTAATCACCCCCCCCCCTCTACACACCTCTTCTCAAGGTTATACAAGTGGTATCAGAGCATTGGTCTCCACTGCCTTGGTTTAATCACCATTGGAGGAAGATGGATGAGTCTACTTCGGGGAGTCTTAGACATAGAGTGCCTATTCTTGATGGAGAGTACTTTCATGAGTGAAAAAATGAGATGCTTGTAATTTTCAATCAATATCATTTTATAAAGTACATTGCTAGCCCTTGTGCACCTTGTGTTGATCCTATGCATCCTACCCATGATGAGTCTATTGACATGATTAGGAATGTTAGAACTATTAATCTTATCACTAGAGGCTTGCCTAGAAACTTGATTATAAAACTGCCTACTCTTGAGTGTGCCTACACTATATGGAAATTTCTTGAGGAACGATTTCCTGATTATTCTTTGAAAAATCTTGCTGAAATTCTCCATAAGTCTATTGCTTTGAGTAAAATGAATGCTAGTGATCCTATGTTGTGTGATCGTCTATTTGAGCTTACAAACCTTATGCGTGCCAAAGGAAATGCTGGTATTATTAGTGACATTATTTCCGAAGCTATAAGAATTCATAGACAAGATTATTGTCAAACTCATTCGAATGAATCACCCTCTCTAGGATTTGATCCACCACATGACGATGTTGAACATGGATACTATGATGAGGATGATGATAGTGACTTCGATCTTGATGATGAAATGAGACATTTTGGTCTTATGGCAAATCTTCCGGGATATATGTCAGGAGGAAAGGAATGGGTCCTTGACAGTGGATGTACCGATCACATGACCGGAGATAAAGACATGTTTCGTGAGCTTGCTGAGTAATGATAGTCCTCGAAAGTATGTCACTTTCGGTGACAACTCAAAGGGTGAGGTGGTTGGCCTCGGTAAGGTGGCCATCTCACATGATAGCACCATACAAAATGTCATGCTCGTTGAATCTCTTGGATACAACTTACTTTCAGTATCTAGACTTGCTGATTTCGGTTTCAATGTTCTATTTACTGAAGTAGATTGCCAAGTGTTTCATCGAGACAATCATAAAATGGTCTTTATCGGCATACGTAGAGGTGATATATACATTGTTGATTTCACTAAAAAGGCTCAACCTAAAACTTGCTTCATTGCTAAATCCTCAAAAGGCTGGTTATGGCATAGACGATTAGGTCATGTTGGTATGCGAAACCTTGACAAGCTTATTAAAGGAAATCATATCCTTGGAGTTAATGATGTCATTTTTGATAAGGATAGACTTTGCAGTGCTTGTCAAGCAGGTAAACAGGTTGGAGGAAGGCATCCCGTGAAGAACATCATGACCACAAAAAGACCACTCGAGCTACTTCACATGGATCTCTTTGGTCCCAACTCTTACAAGAGTCTCGGTGGAAATTCTTTTGGTCTAGTTATAGTTGATGATTTTTCTAGATTTATGTGGGTGTTCTTTCTTGATGATAAATCGTAGGTCCAAAAGATCTTCAAAAAACTTCGCTAGGAAGGCCCAAAATCAGTTTGAAGTGAAGATCAAGAAGGTTCACAGCGACAACAGAACGGAGTTCAAGAATGCATATGTGGACACCTTTCTTGACGAAGAAGGGATTTCACACGAGTTCTCGGCTACGTACACACCTCAACAAAAATGGAGTTGTTGAGAGGAAGAACCGGACGCTCATCGAAATGGCGAGAACGATGCTTGATGAGTACAAGAAACCGAAGCACTTTTGCGCAGAAGCGATTGAGATAGCTTGTCATGCAACAAATCGCTTGTATCTTCACAAGCTACTCGGCAAGACGGCATACGAGCTCCTCACCGGTAACAAACCCCAAGTTGGATACTTTCGAGTATTCGGCTCAAAGTGCTACATTCTTGATAAGCATCGTCGTTCAAAATTTGCTCCTAAGTCTCATGAAGGTTTCCTACTAGGTTATGGCTCAAACTCTCACACTTACCGTGTCTACAACAATTTCACCCGAAAGGTTGAAGAGACGGTAGGTGTGAAGTTTGATGAATCTAACGGCTCGCAAGTAGAGCAATTGCCAATTGATGTAGGAGACAAAGATCCTTCGGAAGCAATCCAAGACTTGTCTATTGGCAAGGTCCGTCCAACGGAGGTGAAGGAGAGTACCTCATCTGTCCAAGTGGAAGCTTATACTTCACGACAAGGTGAACCAAGAGTTGATACGGAAGCATCCACAAGTGGGACACACCAAGATGAAGGAAATGAGGAAGTGCATCAAGATGAACGTCAACAACCTCCTTCTCCACCACGACAAGAGAACGACAACGACAACAATGAAGAAGGCCAAGAAGAAGAACAAGATGAAGAAGATGTTCAACGAAGATCCAAGCAAAAGCTTTCACGAGTTCTAGCAAGAATTGCTAAAGACCATCCCGTCAAGCAAATCTACAATGATATTCAAACCGGGAGAATCACTCACTCTAAAACTCATCTAGCTAACTTTTGTGAAAACTATTCTTTCATCTCTAGCATTGAACCTATGAAGGTCGAAGAAGCATTGGAAGATCCGGATTGGATAAATGCTATGCATGAAGAGCTACACAACTTTGAGAGGAACCAAGTTTGGACATTGGTTGAGAAGCCCGACAACAACCACAACATCATCGGTACCACATGGGTGTTTCGCAACAAGCAAGATGAAGATGGACAATTAGTTTGCAACAAAGCACGTCTCATCGCCCAAGGCTACACACAAGTCGAAGGTATGGACTATGGTGAGACTTACGCCCCTGTTGCTAGACTTGAGTCCATTCGCATCTTACTTGCCTATGCTAATCACCATGATATCACCTTGTACCAAATTGACATTAAAAGTTCTTCTCTAAATGGTGAAATAGAGGAGGAAGTTTATGTTAAACAACCTCCCAGCTTTGTCAATCCTAAGAAACACAATCATGTTTACAAACTTCACAAAGCTCTTTATGGTCTTAAACAAGCTCCTAGAGCATGGTATAAATGCTTGACCAAGTTCCTTATTGAAAAAGGCTTTGAAATTGGGAAAATTGATTCTACTCTTTTTACTAAAAGGGTTAATGGTGAACTCTTTGTGTGCCAAATTTATGTTGATGATATTATATTTGGTTCAACTAACCCTCATTTTAGTGAAAAGTTTGGGAAGCTAATGTCGGAGAAGTTTGAGATGTCTATGATGAGTGAACTCAAATTCTTTCTTGGGTTGCAAATCAAGCAAACTAAGGAAGGTACTTTTGTCTCTCAAACGAAGTACACTAAGGACTTATTCAAGAAGTTCAATATGCAAGAATGCAAAGGTATGTCTATACCCATGCCTACTAGTGGACATCTTGATTTGACCAAAGATGGTGAACCGGTTGATCAAAAGGTTTATCGCTCTATGATTGGTTCATTGTTATATCTATGTGCTTCACGTCCCAATATTATGCTAAGTGTGTGCATGTGTGCATGATATCAAGCTGCTCCTAAAGAATGTCATCTTAAGGCTGTGAAAAGGATAGTGAGATACTTAATTCATACACCAAATTTTGGCATTTGGTATCCTAAGAGGGCCTCTTTCGATCTTGTTGGCTACTCCGACTCAGACTATGCCGGAGACAAGGTTGATAGAAAGTCCACTTCGGGTACTTGTCAATTTCTTGGTAGATCTCTTGTGTCTTGGTCCTCCAAGAAACAAAACTCGGTATCCTTATCCACCGCCGAAGCTGAATATATTGCCGCTGGTTCATGTTGTGCTCAATTACTTTGGATGACCCAAACTCTTAAAGATTATGGGATATATGTGAAACATGTTCAATTGCTTTGTGACAATGAAAGTGCTATCAAAATTGGTCATAATCCTGTGCAACATTCTCGAACTAAGCATATTGAAGTTCGTCATCATTTCATTCGAGATCATGTTGCTAAAGGTGACATTGATCTTAAGCATGTTTGCACCGAAAAGCAATTAGCAGATATATTCACTAAACCTCTTGATGAGAAAGTGTTTTGCAGGTTAAGAGGAGAATTGAACATCATTGATGCTTCAAACTTGGAGTAGAAACTCCATTAGATACATGCAAGACATGAGCTTATGACTAATCCTTGATATTTCTCTTATGATGAAAATCTTATGTCTTGGATATATTTGTATCTTGCATGTTATCTAACCCATGTAGGTACTTGGTTGAATCAAACTCCATGAGATTGTA
The DNA here is from genome assembly GCF_018294505.1 of Triticum aestivum. Lineage (NCBI taxonomy): Eukaryota > Viridiplantae > Streptophyta > Magnoliopsida > Poales > Poaceae > Triticum > Triticum aestivum. Next base: position 407,100,830 of record NC_057795.1, read on the forward strand.
ACCTACTCATATCTTGAGCAATCTCTACATCACCAAGTCTCTATACAAAGGTGGTTGAAGACAAGGAAGCACGAAACCATTCAAACATATCCTTTGACAAATTCTATGTTGAGTTTCATGATTGTCATTTTTGGATACACAAGTGCTCTTCCTTGCAAGAACTAACCCATGTAGGTAGATGGACTCAAATTCCAAGTGGTGCTCCAAATTCTTGATGAGCTACATCAACCTTGAGCAACCCACACAAGTTCAACTACATGGACAACACCACCAACCAAGGTATGTTATTCCATCTTAGAGAAGCTTTACTCCGAGTCATAAGTTAAAGCAACTCGACAAGATGTGAATACATCAAGATGCTTAAACGAAAAATGGCAACCCCATTTTGAGCTTAAACGATGAGTATGACCTATGATCAAGTGATCTCACTTGACTCCTAAGTCAATATACTCTAACATAGGTGACATTGTCGCCGACCATCTCTAGATGAAGTTCTCCTGTGTTCATTTCTGAGTTTTTGCATTTGTCGCATGCATATGTGTTTCCCCTTTCAAAAAAAATTCATCTAGATTTCTTTCTGTTTGCTCTGCATTTTCTGCATCTAATTCCTTGCATATCTTTCAGTTAATTCCTTCTAAATCTTTGTGAGATCTTACTAGTCTAGTGAGCTGAGGTGACAAGTGTTTTCTCTGTGATGAACTCGGTTACACCGATTTGTTATTTTTGGTCCAACCGAATCTTTTCGGTACCATCGAAGCATACCACTCAGTGCCACTGATTTCATAACAGGAAAAACTCTTTGCCACATATTTTGTGTTTCTTCTGATCCAGCTCCACTCAATGAATCTTGTCCTCTACAAGCATCACATTTTTATCATTGCTTTGTTCTGTGTCTCAAGGACCAAACCCATTCACGACAAATTCCAGAGGGAGAGAGAGAGATTACACCTTTATAAATCCCTTCTTGGAAATTGATGTCAAAGGGGGAGAGAAGAGATCACATCGAAGCTTATCATTTAGAGAGAGAGATCACATCTCATAGGGGGGGAGAGATCCTTTACGGAGAGAGAGAGAGAGATCTCCAAGGGGAGAGGATACTTAAATGGAAAGTATTTCTCAAGGATCCCATATGCTTGGTGTTCAAGAGGAGAGATGCCACATGTCTTCTTGAGGGGAAAGACATGTTCATATGTGCTTACTTGCATTAGTTTGCATTAGCTCTGTTTATTTATTTCTTTCAGCTATGATTTTCAGTTCCCTATCTTCTCCCAGTATCCCATGTTAGATTCAGGGGGAGCAAGACATCTAAGGGAAAGAGATCATTTAAATTCATTGCATATCTTTACTCTTGGGGACATGTCTAATCCAATGTGGTACTTAGTACTCACTCTCTACATGTCATCCCAGTCTTGGTATTCTTGTGGTGTCTTTTGTTTGCTCTAGCTAGTAGGTGCATCTGTGTTATCTAACCTTGTTTACGCAGGTTCATTCCGTCCTAAGCCAACTCAAGACTACAAGGTAAGTATATGCATCAAAATCATGTGTATGAGGAATTCTTGCTGATGTACATACTGTTTGCAAGAAGGACTCATGGGCATGAAGGTATTTCCTTTAATATATTTTTTCCTATGATGCATATGGCCAAGATACATGTAACACATTGCCTGCTCTATCATGGTCATGCTATCAAATGCTTCTATATTTTCAATATTCACATGATTGCATACATGTAGGGGGAGCCTATGCTTGTTACATGTCTTTCCAAAGCTTTACTTGCTATTCTTTATATCTTTATCTAAAGCTTTGATGTATGTTGTCATCAATTACCAAAAAGGGGGAGATTGAAAGCACAAGTGCTCCCTAGGTGGTTTTGGTAATTAATGCCAACATATCTCTTGTTGGACTAACACTTTTATCTAGTATATTTCAGATAAGTTCAACATTGGAGTGGCATGGACAAATGGATGTGGGAACTCCTTCAAGATGCTAAGGACAAAGGATTGGCTCAAGCTTCAAACTCAAGACTCTTCATTTTACATTTTAGTGATCCAAGATCACATTGAGTCTATAGGAAAAGCCAATACTATCAAGGAGGGATGAGGTGTTGCTTAATGAGCCTCTTGCTTCATGTGCTTAGTGATATGCTCCAAAACCCTCAACTACTTTCCCACTTCCACATATGTCCTAAATCTAAAGTCAAACTCGGCCCCACTGATTCTTTCTATCCAGCGCCACCGAGTTTTGATGTCTTAGCCACTGCCACAAACCCTAGGCAAATCGGTCTCACTAATAGGGATCTCGGTCTCACTGAGATGGGATTGTAATCTCTCTGTGTATGTCCATTATCAAAATCGGTCTCACCGAGTTTGAGCAATCGGTACTACCGAGATTACAATGCAAACTTTCTGGTTAACTTATTATCAAAATCGGTCCCACCGAGTTTGATAATCGGTCCAACCGAGTTTGCCTGACCAACTCTCTGGTTAGCTAATTACCAAAATCGGTCTCACCAAGTTTGCATAATCGGTCTTACCGAGATTACGTTATTCCCTAACCCTAACCATATTGGTCCTACCGAGTTGCATTCCGGTCCCACCGAAAACCCTAACGGTCACATTATTTGCTAAATCGGTCTGACCGAGTTTAACGATTCAGTCCCATCGAGTTTGGTAGATTGTGTGTAACGATTAGATTTTGTGTGGAGGCTATATATACCCCTCCACCTCCTCTTCATTCGTGGAGAGAACCATCAGACTGAACCTACACTTCCAGCATCCTACTTCTTAGAGAGAACTACCTACTCATGTGTTGAGGCCAAGATATTCCATTCCTACCATATGAATGTTGATCTCTAGCCTTCTCCAAGTTGCTTTCCACTCAATCCCTCTTTCCACCAGATCCAAATCCTATGAGAGAGAGTTGAGTGTTGGGGAGACTATCATTTGAAGCACAAGAGCAAGGAGTTCATCATCAACACACCATTTGTTACTTCTTGGAGAGTGGTGTCTCCTAGATTGGCTAGGTGTCACTTGGGAGCCTCTGACAAGATTGTGGAGTTGAACCAAGGAGTTTGTAAGGGCAAGGAGATTGCTTACTTCGTGAAGATCTACCGCTAGTGAGGCAAGTCCTTCGTGGACGACGGCCATGGTGGGATAGACAAGGTTGCTTCTTCGTGGACCCTTCTTGGGTGGAGCCCTCCGTGGACTCGTGCAGCCGTTACCCTTCGTGGGTTGAAGTCTCCATCAACGTGGATGTACGATAGCACCACCTATCGGAACCACGCCAAAAACATCCGTGTCTCCAATTGCGTTTGAATCCTCCAAACCCTTCCCTTTACATTCTTGCAAGTTGCATGCTTTACTTTCCACTGCTCATATACTCTTTGCATGCTTGCTTGATATGTGTTGTGAATGTTAAACTTGTGCCTAAACTCCACTTAA